>NC_091741.1:40229376-40451876 GCF_043380555.1 Nothobranchius furzeri | reverse complement strand
TCAGCGTGTGACACACTCCTGCTTGTGCAGCAGCTACAGTGTGTATTTTGGGATGTTATCACTCTGCTGCAGCTTATGAATTGACTTAAGTCCCAAAGCAGCAGCTTAGATTTTCAGCAAACTGCATATAAATAACAGATTTCTAAGATAACGGCTTCTTTTTGTGCTCAATTTAACAGTTAAAGTGAAAAGTTAATAGAAAAAAAATTTTTTGGTCTAGTTTTATTTTGGATATGTCAGTTTAAGTAAGTGCTGCTCAGTGGCGGATCGTGACTCTCCTGCCTGTGAGGGAGCTGCTGCTGCTACTCCACGCATCTCCCTCCCTCCCCTGTCACTCTTTGTCTCACTCCAAATTCATCTCATTCATCTCTTAACCACCACTCTCCTACTCAAACGCATTAAGCTAAAGTTAGATTTATGTCAAAAAAGCCCAAAGACGGTCTTTGTCGAGCTGCTCCTGAGTTATTCAACATGTGCTAGACGTTTCATTCTGAAGGGAGGCGGGTGGAGGGAACAGTTCCCACAATCGTCACCATGCTGTAACATCTACATGAACATCAGTGAGTCAGAGTAGTCCAACAGGAAGATATAATTACTATCATATTACAATATTTCAAGGTAATTTGTGAGATATTTTTAACATTAAAGGGAAAATTTGACATGTTTTCCTGTGATTGTTTAATTCAGCCAGCAGCGTTGGAGTGTGACACGTTTGTGACAAGAACCCTGAAACAACAAGTCTATAAAGCAGAAACAAAGATGTCAAAGTTTAATCCAAACATCAAAGAGAAGTTGAGCATTATGGGTCTTTTACAAATCAAAACAGACACGCCCATTTTTGTGTGTTATTTTATGTGATATTGCAGAATCCCAGATAGCACCTGAGTGTGTTTTGTGAAGGACTCTAAGCTACTGTTGCAGCAAAACTTTTGCTCATTAACTATAAAACTGTCATGTCGGAGTTTAACTTTCTATCCCACGTGCAGAATCAGAGCCGGAGACGAAGGTAAGAGACAAAAATAATATTTATTAAATGATGATAAGAATGGAGAGTCACTCTCGAGGAAGCTCTGGTGTTAAGGGCAGAATCTGACGGGAGAAAAAGATCAGGGAGATGAGGAGATGGCAGTTGGGAGAGGAAATGGTGCAAACTGAAACAGTCTTACTTTAGAGTGGTGATCTGTAGATGCTGAGAAGGGAGTAGGTCAGGCCTGAGGTGGAGGGGAGCTGAAGCAGGGTCCGGGCTTAGGAGACGAGGAATGAAGGTGATGAGTCCCAAAACGTTGAGCGAGGCAGGCGGGGGGAGAGAGCGAGTGGGCGAGCTGGCTGACAGAGAAGACAAGAAGAAGTGGAGCAAAAGATCCGCAGGTTATGGCTGGAGAGGTGATGAGGGTAAAATCTGCTGAGGAAAAAGTAGCGATCACTAGAGAGACAAAGAATACGCACAGAGAGCTCGAGATTTGCTCATGTACCCAAACGAGTTAATCATCCGACGCCGTGTAGGTCTCAGACTGCTCCTTATGTACCCAGCTGGTGATTGCAGCTGAATGGCTGCAGCCGGGCAGCTCTCCGGAACCGCCCACCTGCAGGAGAGAGGTTAGTGTGGGGAATAATATACCTCAGGCCATGACAAAAACTGAGTTCAAATGGTAGAAATGCCTTCTAGAGTACTAGAACCCCCCAAGGTGCTTTACAACACAGTCATTCATCCATTCACACACATTCAGCCCTGGTGGTGATGAGCTACAGTGTAGCCACAGCTGCCCTGGGGCGCACTGATGGAGGCGGGGCTACCGAGCACTGACACCACCAGTCCGTCCGACCAGCAGGCAAGGTGGAGAGTCTTGCCCCAAGGACACAACTTCAGCAGCAGACTGAGCGGGGCTCGATCCTGCAACCTTCTGATTATGGGGCGGGCGCTACGAAACCATATTTGTTTGTGTTGGCGCTGATCGGCCATGATGGCATCTTGAATTGGGTTGAAAAGTTAATTCAATAAGTGAAGATCTCAGGATATCAATCATAACTTGGTAAATTTCCTGTAATCATAGAACCCCCCAAGACACTTTACAACACTGCATTCATTCTTCCAAATCCATCAAGTGGCTCCGGAGGTTTTCCGCAGAGACAAAAACATTATAGGCCACCTCTTATTGAAAGGTAGAAAGGTTTTCACCACGTGCGCTGTAGCACCAAAGATCTTTAAAAAGTGGGCGGCTGCTTTATTTATTGTGGTTTAGGTATGCACTGTTATCTAGATTCATCACCTTTTCCCTTTTAATGAACGTTCCAGTGGGACAAGTGTGTTTAGGGTCTTTGTTGGCGTTCATTTTCCGAAACATTTTACGTCCTCACGTTGAGCTGAAATGTTCAGGTTCTAAATGCAAACACGCTGCTCTGATACGCGAGATGGAGAAGGACCTGGACGTGAACGTGCAACACATTCTCGCTCCCAGCGCGTCAAAAACAAACACTTGGTCACCCACCCTCCGCCTCAGACCCCTGACGCCAAAAGTGCCCTTTTTCATTACGTATGTGCGAAAAGGGTTTTTTTCCGTTTTCTGACTGCAGATCCCAATGCAGCGTTACACTGGCGTGATGGGATGTCCGCAGCCAGGGCACCAAACAAGCTCATTGTACCTCACCCTAACCTTATCCTCTTATTTACCCTTCCCTTCACCCCTATCCTAACCTTAACCATCTTGCTAGCGAACACGTTAGTGATGTGTCGATCGCTCTAAAAGCCGGCTCTATGAAGTGAACGGCGGGAGCCGCCTCGTCATTGGTCGGGTTTGGACTGAGCCAACGCGAGGGGGAGGTTTCAACTACCACGGTGGAGGTTAAAGGTAGAGGGTATGTGTAACCTCCCCCTCGCCAGATGGTATGTTCTAACGTTCCCCTTGGGCGGCAAATACGAAAATTCACAGTCAGAATGCAGTGAGAGTAACGTTTTAGGTAGCAAGAGCGTTAAGGTTAGGATGAGGGTGAGGGGAAGGTTATAAATAGTGAAACGTTAAGGTTTAGGTGCGGTTAAATGAGCTGGTTCTGTGCCGCATCAGCAGATATCCCATCACGTCAGTTTGATGCTGCATTGGGATCTGCAGTCAGAAAAGGGAAAAAAAAACTTTTCGTACATAAGTAACGAAAAAGGGCACTTTTAGCGTCAGGGGTCCGAGGCGGAGGGTGGCTGACCAAGCGTTTGTTTTCGACGCGCTGAGAGTGAGAATGTGTTGGAACGTGTCATTATCGGCCATGCACATCCATGTGGCTTACATTTGTTGAAATTCAACAACCTAATGGTTACATTACAGATGAGCTTGTTTCGGAGAATTAAAACAGCTGATGTTAAATGCTATATATGCAGTAGTGAACATGGACCGTTACAGTTTCCTCCTGTTGGGTCTTATCCCAGGGTATCCGCGGGTCCTTAAAAAGTCTTAAAAAGTCTTAAATTTGCTTTTCCAAATTTAAGGCCTTAAAAATCCTTAAAAATGACAAATATTCCTTAAATGCAGTTTCCAAAGGTCTTAAATCTCCAAAAACGCAATAAACAAAGTTCTTTTATTGCTATGAAATTTTAGTGAATTTCTAGTTGGTGTTCAGCGTTTTTTTATGTACGATGTTGGCGTAAGTGGAACCGTACACACTCAGCTGGTTGTGAAAGGGGGCTATTTTTAGATGAGCACATTAGCTGGTTAAGCTAGTGGGAGCTTGCGCCATGGGGAAGTGCAAGTTTAATGGTAACTGGATGGCTAATCCCACGTTCGTGACGTGGTTAGCACCGGTTCCAGGCAATAGCTGGAAATTATAGCTTGAATTTAATTTTAAAAATAGCTTAAATTTGGTCAAAGTGGCCTTAAAAAGGGTCTTAAAAAGTCTTAAATTTGGCTCCCTTAAACCTGCAGATACCCTGTATCCGAACACCTCTCCTAGTTCTCCTTCTGACTCCTGAGAAGTTTGTTTTCAGATGGTTGTGCATAAACAAATTTTGCATATTTCAAAACTTGCCGGCCTTGGAGGGTCTGTGGTCGGGCGGTTCTGGGGTTGCAAAGGTAATTTAATTAACAAACTCTCCACATGAGTAATTGCTACTCTCTAAATCCACTCTAATCCCCCTTCAGAGTCCTCTTCCACAGACTCGACCTGGACGGGGCACAGGCAGGCTGACTGTCCCACACAGGAAGTCATCCAATAGTCAGACTGTTTGTTTCTGTCCTCACATGATGCTCCATGTTTCTGCTGGTCTTCGTACGGTGTGTCCTCTCTCCAAACATCATCCGTCTCAGTAAATGCCTCCCACATAGCTCCATTCTCTTCATCTCTGTGAATATTTGAGATGCTGAGGTCAAAAGGGCACCTCAACGCTCCATAAGAAGGTGGAAATGATCACTGTGACCTGGTGCACCAGGAGGAGATTAATGACATTCCTAATTGGAGAATCCACTGAAAACAGCTGGAGTCATTAATGTTCAGCAAACATTCAATCTGCCCCCAAATACAAATATTTTCTTTGTGAGATTTATTAATGGAATCATAAATAGCAGGTTTGTATCCAAATGAGAGCATCTTCCAACCAGATTACCCATAAATCGTCACCGTGGACCTTTTTGATCATTTAACTAGGTCAGTGCAGTGAAACAGCATAACCAGTAACTTAAAGTATCGGAGAAAAATCGTGTTCTGAACATGCAGCTGCAAGGAAAGAGCTCTGTAAATCATAAGGAGTTGATGCCTGGGAAAATATTTCAGCTGTTTTTTGTAAGAAGATAATCTCATTTATTTTACAAAGAGGGGGCGGGGCCTAACTAATACTGTGGTGGTGTAGTAGGAGGAGTTGCCCGGAGGACCGGGAGCATGGAGCTGCAGTAATGAGCGCCACAAACTGCCTCACCCTCCCGGTCCGCCAGGCAACGCCTCCTAGTGGCACCTTTTTAAAACTGGAAACTTGAGTGGAGTAAGTCTCTGGTAGGGAGGTGACTTACTCTTTAAAATCCTTTACACAAACTTTGTAGTGGTTCCTATATTTATCATGTCCCATTTTCAAGTATTCTACTAAATAAATACAGACTAAATGTAAACACATAGAATATTTGAAAAGAAAATGTGTTTATTTTATTTTCGTGGTAGTAGAAGTGAACCGCATCAGAGCTGGGCTTCAGACGGCAGGATTTGGAGTCATTTCCTGATATTTGGGCATCTTGCCTTGAACTGGATAACAGCAACATGACTCTACCACTGACTCTGCTTGCTCTGCAACGTTTTATCTCCACAAATAACACAAGCCTGGGGGAGTTCTGCTGTGTGGTGGAGTTGCTAATGCTAATGGTAAGCTTCTACTAGCCAAGACGTTCTCTGCAGTTTCTGGGACGCTAAACCAACAACAGCCTTCCCCGTTGCGAGTCAACACAGAGGTGAGACCACCAATGTTAAGTGACAGTGTGACGTAGATCTGTCAGGTTTTTACTGTCTTGTCTATTTTCCGTCAGAAGCTAATGCAGGACATAGGTGTAGGAGACTATTTTCCTGTTCAGCCTGCATGAAAAACTCAGCGATTGTAATCAGAAATGTTTTTTAGGGAACCACACCTTTAATCATAATGAATGCTGCTCGTTTGTGCAGTAGAAGCTAATTTAGATGCTATAATAACTTCTTCAGCTAAAGAGGTGTTTATAATGTAATATAACAGACTCAGATATTCATATGATCTTGTTTGAACCCATTTAAGATTGATTTTCCTGTAACTAGATGCAACGAGCTTTAGCAGCCTGCTGTGAATTCTTGGTTTATAACAATCCCTGATAAATTACCTCGACAAGGCTGGAATAAATCAAACTGTTTTCATAACCTAAACAACTGCTGAAGCATGTTTTCACTGGAGGTTGTGCTGTTGGGATTCTGACAAAGGCTAATAGAATAATTGTCATTTGTAGTTGGTATCCTGAAACCTCCTCAGGCGCGGTGACGGAACTTATCAGCAGTTTAAAAATGAAAACGAGCTGAAATTGTGCATCTCTGAGGGCTGCCGAACATCTGTGAGACATCAGTGCTGCTGGGAAGTACCAGTGACCCCAGCAGGTGGTCTGCGTGTGTGTGGGTGGATATTTGCGTACAGCCCACGCCACACGTGTGTGTGAGAGTGGAGCTGTGTGGTGCGGCTGGTTACGGTGGTGCTGGTGGTGAAAAGCGGCACCTGCATGTTCTGAGAAGAGTTCTCTGAATAGCTCCATATTTGAACAGGCACTTATCTGCGGATGAAGCTGCAAGTGACTCAAGGCAGCTTCCTGCTTCTGGCGGAGAGAGAGAGAGAGAGGGATGAAACGAGACCATCAACTGTAATTAGAGCTCTCTCTATTTGGAGGCATTCTGAGAATATTGGAACAGGGTACAAGTGGGTCAAAGGAAGTGAATTAATTAAGGGTCCAAGAAGTGGTTCCTTAGGATGGTTGTAAAATCTGCATGTTAGTGTTAGGCATAGTGCAGATTGTGGAAGGCCTGATGCAGCCGTTTTCTCTTTATGAGGATCTCCTGTAAACACACTTTTGTTGTTTTTGGGTGTAAACATTTATAATGATGTTTACGTCTGAGGGCTCTGGAACGTCTGCTGCGGTCTTCTTCGTGGTCACTGGAGCGTTTTCAGCAGAAACGTTTCTGGTTGACCACCATCTGTTTAGCTTTTGGGGTCTGTTTCGCTGCCATGTGACATCCGTGAGATCGCTGGGGGTGGGGTACATTCGTGGACTGTTTCGCTGCCGTGAGAGAGTTGGGGGGCCCTTTCGTGGGCCGTTTCACTGCCGTGAAAGTGAGAGGTAGATTTGGGGGACGTTTCACTGCCGTGAGAGCGGGGAACAAAGAAATAGTTGTGCGTGGAACTTTTCGCTTCCATACTTCTCCCATTAGAGAGGGGAGCGGGCGGATTTCGTAGCCGTGGCTCAGTGCCACGCCTGAGGTGAAACACGTGCTGTGCTGTTTAACGAGGCAATCGCTTGTTTAAAATGGCTGCCATACATTATTTACTTTGTGCACGTTGCCTGAAATTAACGCAACACATGCGAACTCTGCAACATACGAGTAACCAGTAGGTGGAGTTGAGAAAACGAGCGAGACACACTCACCGTCTCCAGTTTAGACCATCTACGATATCGCTGCTGTCTTTTTTTTCTGTCGTGATCTCAAAATTAACCAGTTCGTGAGCTCTTTCATTGATGCCTTGTTTGTTTTGGTTGTACCCACAAACCTGGCTTTCTGTCTCTCGTCCACCCCCTAGTGGAACACTCCAGTACTACATGCAGTGTAGTGTTTAGGAGAAGCAAGTATGTGAACAAAGATGGAGTCTGCTCCACCGCAAGGTTAAACAGCAAGTATATTCCAGGCCTTAAATCAACACAGAGGCGTTGTTTAAGAATCAGACTTTTGTGTGATTGTGACTCGTGGCACACTTTTTGTATTTTGGAGATCTAGGAAAGATAAAGTTTTCTTACTTTAGATGAGAAATGTGTTTACACAGAAGGTTCAAATAGACGATAAGGGAAATCTCTAAAGAGATAATAGAAAATGCTGTAGAAAAGGATTAGTGAGATAAATCTGGGTCAGAATGGAGATATGGATGAACTTTCTACTGATGAAGTCCATGGGAGTACCACAGGGCTCCATCCTGGGTCCTCTCCTCTTCTCAATTCCTATGCTACCACTTGGTAAGATTTTAGCAAGTCTCGGGGTTATCTACCACTTTTATGCAGATGATTGCCAGATCTACCTTCAAATCAGCCAACAGCACTCATTTTCTCTAATGTCAGAATGCCTCTCCCAGGTCAGATCCTGGCTTTCTCAAAACTGCCTTCGGTTAAATGACAGCAAATCAGATGCCATACTTTTTAGCCCCACTAACATGAATGGTGCTTTAGATGTCTCAACTCTCCCACTCAATCTCAAATCATGTGCCACTAGCCTAGGTGTGAAACTGGACTCTGACCTTTCAGTGTCTTCACAAGTCAACGCTACTGTTAAGTCCTGCTTTTTCCAACTCCGCCGCATCACTTGTCTTAAGTCAATCCTCAAACGCCTGGATCTTGAGTCAGCCATTCATGCTTTTATTACTTCACGTCTGGATTACGCAAATTCTGTCCTGATTGGGATTAATGCTTCAGCCCTAAGCAAACTGCAGAAGGTTCAAAATGCCACGGCCAGATTTTTAACCAACACCGACAGACGCATGCACATCACACCCATCCTCGCAGATTTACACTGGTTCCCAGTCAAATTTAGGATTAACTTCAAGGTCTTGTTATATGTTTACAAGGCTTTGTACTGCCCATCCCCATCCTATCTGACGGACCTGCTGACCCCGTAAGTTCCCACCCGTGCCCTTCGGTCAGCAGATCATCTGCTGCTTGTTGTTCGGAAGGTTCGGTACAAATCACGGGGGGAGCGTGCCTTCCCTTATGCAGCCCCAAAACTCTGGAACTCTCTGCCCCTCCGTGTGCGTCTGGCTCCCTCTGTTAGCAGTTTCAAGTTGGCCCTGAAAACGCACTTCTTTAGCATTGCCTTCCCTCCGTGACACTTTTCATGAAAATCCAGCACCGGATTTGATTTTTTAATTATGTTTTTATGATTCAGTAGCTCACTTTTGGCACCTCACACCATCTGGTAGCTTATTTGGTTTTATTTGTGCCATTTCAAATGTTTTTATCATTCGTCGCATTATTTTATTTTTTGATAGTGCTGTTAACTGTTCTCCTATTTTATTGTTTTTATTAGGAATTTTTATCTCCGACTATTTATGCTTTGTTCTTATGTATTTTGCCTGTTCTTACTGTGTTTCTTGTTCAAGCATTTGGCTTTTTATGTACAGCGCTTTGGTTAGCTGCCATGCTATTTTGAAATGGTGCTTTATAAATGAATATGGTATGGTAGAGATGCAAGCGTCCTGCACAGGAACATAAATAAATCCATAATATGTCTGTAGATCCCAGATTTCTCAGTATTACAGCATAATTATTAAAGGATTAAAGAGAATTTTCTCATGTCGTCTCAAACATGTGATATAAGAATATCAACATGTTCTCCATGTCTATGGCTTCACTAATTGAGTGACATGTTTACAGTTCAGCTTTACGTATTCGTGTTCGCTGTAGAACAAGTTAACTCCAGTTTTGTTTTAAAAGAGCCAAACGCTGCCGTTGTCTGTTAAATCATCTCTCTGTGAGGTTGAAGAAATTTGCAGAGTCCAGAGGTGACCAGTGAAACGTTCCTGACATTTTGAGAAATAGTCTGTTTTGTTCACCCATCATCCTTTATTCTTCTGTCCTTTTTCTTCTAAATGCCATTTCACCCTTTTTACACGGTTTATGTCTCTCTTCCCCCGTTTGTTTTCTTATGGCCAACGCAGATTGACGAGGTTCCTGGAATGGATATAATTCACATTTTCCTTCGGTCAATCATTCTGGAAAACAAATTTTTTATGACTAAAGGTCACAATCCCTGACATAGCACCTATAAAGGGTGGAAACAACTATTAAAAAGTACATTTTAAACTCACTCCTGATCATTTTTATTGGTCTATTAGTTAAAGTTTACACTTTATAGTATAAAAACACTCTTACCTTGAAAGTGATCTTTCCACAGCAACTGAAGAAACACCAAATGTGTCTTTTTAATCTTCTGAAAGGTTTTTACTCTGAATCTGTTCAAAGGAACATCTTTAGTGGCTCTCACACGTATTTACTGTATTACAGTTGTAACGAGTATTTTTGTCATGTTCTGGCTAAGTCTCCTGACCCATGACTTACAGAATCAATCACAGAAGGAGGGTTTAAAACAATATTTTCATAAAGGAGAACTAAGGGGCCGCCGTGGACGTGAGCCGAGGGTCCGTACAGGCACGTGACGTGGAGGTCGATTTAGTGGAAGGATGGCTGGAGCTGGAGAGGGAGGTGGTCAGGTCTGAGGAGGGTTCGAGCTTGAGGGAGGTTCTCTGGAGAGGAGGTGAGTGCAGGGTGAGTGGTGGAAGGCGGGTCGGTCTGGCCGGGCAGGGAGGACGTGGTCCAGAGATGATGTCCATATGGTTATGGTTGGAGAGCTGGTTGTGGAAAAGGGTACCTGGAGGCAGGAAGAGGGGTTAGGGACTCGAGAGGCTAGAGTGGAGCAACACAGGTTTAGTTGGCACACTATCTCAGGCCCTGTCCACACGTAGCCGGGGATCTGCCAAAACGTAGATATTTTTCTACGTTTTGGCCTGTCATCCACACGAAAACGGATCTTTTTAAAAACTCCGGCCAAAGTGAAGATCTGCGTTTTCTCCGTTTTGGGTGTCTGCGTGTGGACAGACAAAACCGGAGTTTTAAGGTCCGTAACGTCACTTTCCGCGACAAAAAAAAAATGCTGACATCACGTGTGCGACCTGTGTTTACACTAGCCGACAGCATGGATGCCCTCAGAGCTGCGCTCGCTTTATCAGTTGTCCAAGCGCTTTTTGCTTGTTTGTTTTTGCAAGCGGAATTACTGCTCCTTGCGGAAGACCACAGACGAAGGACGAGGTTAAGAACGGGGGAAGTACTGCCGCCTACAGGTCTGGCATGTCCTTAACAACGTATTTATCCGGGTACGTGTGGACAGATTTTGTTTTTTAAACGAGGTGGTGTGGATGCAAGTTTTTGAAGGGGCGGATATTCGTTTTTAAAACACCCCGGCTACGTGTGGACTAGGCCTCAGGTTGAGCAGAGCAATACCCAAAGTGAGTAATCATCCGGCATGGTGGGGTTGTCTCCCTGCTCCTTATAAGCCCAGACCGGTGATTGGGAATCTGCTGCAGCTGCCCGCTCCTCGGCTCCACCCACCTGCAAGTGAGCACTCACACAGGTTAGAACCACTCACCTCAGATCCTGACCATTTTTTCTGTTATTACCCGCTCTCTTGAGCCCAGTCAGCCTGGTTTTAAACAATCGTTTCATATCCTGGAAGCTGACGTTTCTTGTTTGTTGAAGCAACAGTTTGTTGTTCTAGTTGGAGATTTGTTGCTTTGTAAAATCTGATTTCTGCTCCATCAGTGAATCTTTAACTTAATGTTTTTATTGTTTGACACCAAAATAAATTTGTGATGTTTGATTTTTTTAAATCCTGGCTTGAATGCAGCAACATATTCTAATAAAAATGAGGGAGACAAGTTAATTAACTTAATTTTTGCGTTACTAACATTGCAAATTGATGAAAACCTTTAGTTATTTTGAACATGTTAAGTTCCCATTTTAAATTTGTATTTCTCATTTTAATCCTTATTGCAATTCACAATTTCCCTTTTCCATAATTCAAGCTAAAGATAATTAAGTATTCCTACACAGAAGGTGCTTTTCAGCTGCAGGACAAAAGTGTGAATTTTAAAATTGAATTTGAAACAAAAATCTTCCAGATAAAAAACGACGTCACATAAATGAGGTCAAGTCTTTGCTACTCTCTGTGTGTCGGATAAGAACAGAAAACCAGTCACATGAAGGAAATGATCACTTCTGATCAAGGCCTCCAGTACAAATCCTCCACATTGACAGAAATTGTGAATGAGGTGAGAATGAAGATAACTCGTGTCAAGGTTTAACTTGGTAAAAGGAATATTAGCGCTGACCAGCTGGAAATATTTCCCTCAGTGTTTTTATTTCTGCCTTTTATTCTCAGTTTGTCTTTGAACCGACGAGCTACGATCTTGTGAGGCGCGCTCGCTTACAGACGAGAGCAAATACGTTTTTTTCTGCCACAGAATGACTTGGAACTAAAAACATAAAATGGTGACTCTTTTGAGCATCATGTGATCGCTGCGATGGTGAACCGTCTTTGAAGTGAACGGGTTGAAGAACTCATTCTGGTCGACTCAGCACCAACACACACACACACACACACACACACACACACACACACACACACACACACACACACACACACACACACACACACACACACACACACACACACAGACACAGACACAGACACAGACACAGACACAGACACACACACACACACACACACACAGAGTTGACTCTGTTTTAAGGTTAACTCGGATTTAGTTTTTAGACTTATCAACTTTGTTGTGTTTTTAAAACACCTTCAGTTTCGGTAAAACTTTTAATAAAGTTTTAACCAGGTGTTTTATATAATTGATAAGTTGTCTCTTAACTGTTAACCTTATAGTGACATTTTCCTTTAGCATTGTTTTAATAATGCTCGCTATCTGTTTGCACTTGTTTTTTGAACCATTGACAACAATTAAACCCATTCTAAATCCACTGTCACAATTCCTATGTTACCCCCTCCTTCACATTTTAACTCCTCCTGTCAAGAACGTAACCTAACAGTCATGTTTTTGGACTGTGGGAGGAAGCCGGAGTACCCGGAGAGAACCCACGCATGCACAGGGAGAACACGCAAACTCCATGCAGAAAGATCCCAGGCCGGGAAGCGAACCCAGGACCTTCTTGCTGCAAGGCAACAGCTCTAACCACTTTTTACATCTTAGGTGTGTTCTTGCTGTGCCGTTTCTCTAATTCCATGTTGTAGTTCTTTTTTTTTTTTTAAACACAGAACAGTTCTGTTTACCTGTTTTCTCTGCCTGAGGAAGTTTGCAGCCACAAACGAAACGTAGCGGGAAAACAGGTAAACTGAACTGCTCTGTGTTTTAAAAAAAGAACTACAGCATGGAATTAGCTCTAACCACTGCACAGCCTCATTCTGGTTCATTCAAATCACTCGTGATTCCCCGACAGATCATTTCCAAACCCTCATGCATCATTAGATTCACTGGAAAGTCTTGGTAGTCGTGACCTAAAGCTGTAGCTGCAGGGTGACCGTGACCCTTTTTCACCCCCTCTCTGATCTCTCGTCATCGACTTTGTCCACAAGTTGACAGTTTGGTAGATTCTTTCCGGTGTTCCCTTTTGGTCTTTGCGTCTGCTGCCACCTCTCTGGGATGCTCGAGTGCCACGTCCGGACAGACCGAGTGCCTGTCGGATGCTAGTCAGCTCCTGGAGGCAGAGCATTAGCATTCACTTACTCTGGGAATGCCCTTGGCTAGCCGTCTGCTGACTGAGACGTGAGCAGCATCAGATACACCCACAGAAGCAAGTGGAGGGGCAAAGAGCAGGAATTGAAGGAAAATGTGTGTAAAAGAGCAGTGGTGGTGCCTCTCGGATGGTAATCGTGTACAGTGGTGTTGGCTCATTAGCATTCTTCATTAATCTTGCTGTTATTTCACAGGGGGGTTGGCCTCATTCTGTGCGATCATACCCGCAGAATAAGTTTGTAAATGATGTGTGGGAGAGCACATCTACCCGTACCACTGGCTGATATTTGTTTTTACGGAGCAGAAGGTGTGAGTGGGTGTGCAAAAATAGTGAGCTGGGAGATGGAGGGCTTGTGTGCATTTTGTCTGACAGAAGAGGAGCGAGCAAGGGAGAGGAAGGGGAGGAAAGAAGTTGGGGGGAGGGAGCTGGAGTAGGTAGGCGGGGAGAGAGGAGGCGAGTGTCGCGGACAGTAAGGGAGGGAAGGAGCAGCGAGCCGCTCGCTTGCCGGAGCTGCTGGAGTGTGTGATCGTGAGTGCTTCTTGAGCCGTTGTGTGAATAAAAGGGGACGTTTCTTTTTTTTTTTTTACTTTATTTTTTTACTTAAGCCTCTGATGTTTGTATTTTTTTTTCTTTCTCAAAGTGCAACATCAAGCCTCCTCAGCAAGAGCAGAACTTGTCTGCAGCCCTACCTGGGATTCTGAAGAGGACCCAGGAAAGAGAGCGCGCTGCCAGGTAAGAGAGTGTTCAAACACCATTTCAGGATTGCGGCGTGGAGATGGAGAGAGGGCAGACGCACGGTCGAAGGATGGCTGAGCTTTGTTTGTGATGAGATTTTGAAATGAATGCACGCTGCCTGAAATGGAGGTTTTTCTTTTTTTGATGTGTGTGAGCCATGTCTGCAAACACGGCTCACAGGACGCTGCACTGTAAGTGTGACTGGAACAGTCGGGTCGTGTTCAGGCAGGGAAGGAAGCCGTGGCTGTGGATCAGAGGTGACAGATGTCAAGAGAAGTCACGTTTACGATCATTCGTTACTCAAAACAGGAAGAGAGATTTGTAAGAAGAGGTCTGTGTTACAGAAGGGTTGTGTGTGTGTGTAGAGCTGCACACAGGTATGGTTTGTGAGATTGGTTTGGGTCTGTTTTAAGTGGGATCTGGCTGCATGGGAACTGTGGCATCAGAGTCCCGGTGAGCCTGAGATCTCACAGCGCCACAGTGAAGGGAGACGGTAATTGAGCTACAGAAAAGACATCACATGTAGTATCTTCAGCAGCTGTATCCTGTATGAATCTGGTGTTGCTGCCTCCTCTGCTGAGGTTTTGTTTTGCTGTCATCTTAATGAGAAGTTACACTTTAATCGAATCACTGCACTGCCTTCCCAGCTGTTTGCCATTTCCTCCCCCTGTCATCCCTTATCTCTGCTCCGCTATCTTTGGCCTCATTATTCCAGATTCAGCTGAAATGAACCTCTAGTTGTCCTTCCTTTTGTCCATCCATGCATGCTGAGGTCCAGCACTGAACAAAGACAGACTTTGAGGCTAAACAACGCTTCTGTGTTCCTCAAAGAGGTGAATACTGGCTGATTGCTGCAGCCCATGTTGAGTTTTCCTCGTCTGGAACGAACTAACACACAGCTCTCGTCTTGTTTGATTCCTGACTCCATTTTTCCACTACTTTCTACATCCTTTCTTCTCTTATATGAGGTGGAGCAATTTCCTTCGAGTTGCTTGAAATAAACTAGAGCTGAGTAATGATAGTGGCCCAAGAACATCTGCTCCTCTTTTCTGCGTTGTTTTTTGGGGATTGTATTGCACATCTTTTATGTGATCTGACTCAACAACCATTTGTGTCCACGTGTTGTGATCCGGCTGCGAGTTCTCCCACAGCATCAATAGTTAATGAACGCCTCAAAGTGCCTTATCAGTGTTTTTGCTGAACAGCTGCTCCATTTAAATGGGATACTACACTGTAAACAGTGAGTGTGTGTGGGCGATAGGCTGACCTTCATGTCACCTTGTTGTGTTTACAGTGGGTGTGACATGAGTTGATGAAACGTGGCAGAATGCGAGTTTAATAATGTAAGACTCATAGAAAATGAAGTCAAAGGTGGGAAACAGTGAAGAGAATATTTTTTTACACAAATTCAGTGTGTGTAAAAACGTGTGTGGATGCTCTGAGCCGATCGCTCCATCCTTGAACTGCCCAGAGCGGCAGGCAGCTCCTCTCGGTCCACTGGATGCTCTCCCTGTGACTCATTCCTTCGTTCACTCTGATTGGCTGGCCTTTCTACTCCAGGGAAAGACAGGATAGAGCGGGTTTGGCCCCTTATGGGCAGGGATCAGCCGTTCCTTTTCATGCAGCGTCCCACAGGATCAATGACTGAATGTTAAAAAACAGATTTTGAAAGTCATTGAAGCAAATTATAAAAGTAAATGTAAGTAAGGTTGTGTTTGTTGGCTCTGAAAAGTAAAATTTGATCTTTGTGTGGCCTTCATCCCTCTGTGGATGACACTCTGACACGTGTGACTGCTCAGAGATCGAGCAGGGCGTGGAGCGTCATGCCTGCTGAGACCCCGCCTTGTTTGCTGCTTTCAGAAGGCCCCAGCTGAGACATGGTCCAAACTGCTCCGCCCACACTGCCACTCAGTCAGTCAGACGTTGAAATTTTTATTTTATCTCAGTGGGAAGAACCTCTGTGCTCAGGGTGAGCAGAGCTGATTCAGGACCTTGGACAGAGCTCCTTTAGAGCTGGAAAAGCGGGGCTTCAGCACCAAGGACAGTGCCACAGGCAGCAACCTCTTTATAAAGCTCTAAAAATGTTGAGGATGTTAATAGAAAGCATTCATGTGGTGATTGGATTATGCAATGTGGGAAACCGACACATTTGCATTGGTTACATAAAGAACCTTCTCTGAGGAGCAGATTATGGCCCGAGAACAACAGGAAGGAGCTCAGCTTTAACAGGTAGGCTTGTGGGGGTAATTACACTTTCCGCCATCATGGTGAAGCCTCCAAACTGGGTTTTTTGTCACATTGCATCTGATTCTGTGGTGCACTAGTCAAGGGTTCTCCTGTCTTTTTACTGATGTAAATTTTCAGTTTCATCCAGCTTGAATTAAAAATCACACAAAGCCCATCGTTTCTGTAACGGTTTTCTTTTAACTGCATTGTTTGTGTTTTTTGCCAAAAATAATCTACAAAAACATGTTTATTTTCCTTTTCTTGCTTTTTCTTTGCACAAGGGTTGATTTCTCATTTCTCACCTGTTGGGGCATCAGTTAAGGATAGTATTCAATAAATTACACATTAGAAAATGCACAAGGAAAAGAAAAAAGTCAATTAACTGTTTTATCAGGTTTTTAGTAGGAATGTCCGATCATTTCTGTCAATTAATATTATTGGTCCGACGTGGATGAAACAGTCCGCTGGGACCCAGGGAATACTGGACATCGGTAAAATGTCCAGTATCCAGCATCCCTAGTTTTCACATATTGTTTTATTGCTAATAAATAGTCTCCCATGAGTTTTTGGGCCGCAGTATTATTTTACTTGGATTTGGATTTAAATTTTGCATTTTGGATGTCAACGGAAGGAGCCCTCAGCTGTCCTTATAAGAGATAGTAAAAAGGCAGTGCATCAGGATGTTACACAGTGTAGAACATAAAGTCTGGGTTATTTTTTTCAGCTTCATCTGTAAATTAAAAAAAGAGCACCAATAATTGAAGCTCAGCAAAACCCAACAGTCTAGATTTAAATCCTATTGTTCGGGGTTTCTGTACACAAAGTTAGCATTTGGGTGAACATACATGTTCTTGTTCTTTTGATCATGTAAGAAAGTAAAATGTTAAGTTCTGAGGTTTAGTCCGTCGCCCTTTCTGTTCTGTCTGTTTCGAACAGATTCATGTAACATAAGACCTCCCCTTAAAAAGCCGACAACAAACTAATACACAAGTCGTGCACTAGAAGGAACTCTGTCACTAAATAATTTTGCACTACGTTGTACAAACTGTAAACTGATTATTGGTTTGAAGGTAGTTTTATTTAAATTATGATAAAGCATGCACCTTAATCAGCAGCTAATCTGACAAGAGTTGCAGGAACTGATCCAGAGTCTGTTCAGTAACTAAAGGACTGAAGTCTCATAAAAGCCGGCAAACGAAGCGTTTCTTCACAGAAATACTCGATAAAAGTGCGATTGAAGTGTATAAAACTGTTAGAATGGATATATTTGATACTTATGACGTATTGTTCTCTTTGAAGCTCATGCTGCTGTTTCTTCTTCAGACTTACAGATTATTGCATTATTTTATTATTGCACAGGTTGAGATTACAGACACAAATGACTACTTTTTACTTTGCTCTGTCCAGTTCACCTGTGCAGTAATAAAGAGCCCCTAAATCACATTTAAATTGCCTCAATTCTCAGGTAACTGTATTGGTTTTTTTTTCATGGACAATTGTAGTTTTGTGTCTTTGCATTTAAATTTATATTTATAATAGTAGCAAAACATCAAAAAATGTGCGCATTCATCACAAAAAGCACATTAAATGGGTGTTTAATCAGATGCAAAGACATATGTTTCTATATTCCTGCTTGATTCTGCTCTCATTTATTCTCTAATCGCTCAAGTTTCGCGCCCCTTGTTCCTCTCTGTCCATGCATACGCATGCAGCTCATTTAGCTGTTGGCCAAACGTGTTTAAATGTGTTCATAAGACTCATAAATCAGATCATCACGGTCACGACGTCCACACGATTATTTCTTTTCACTTTGCAAATTCTAAAATGCGTCCTCACCAGGTTTTCTCTTCCCGTGGGTCTGATCCAGTTCTTGCTCACGTGTTGGACAGGTTAGACACCACTTGAACTGCATGGTGATGAACACAGCTGGAGAGATTCCCCTTAAAGTCTCTGTTCTGCCCATGAAGTGATCCTCACGCAAGAAAAATCTTGATGTTGGGCCAAAGGGCTGATGGCAGAAGGTGAGCACGTGAAGAGCGAAGTGATGCAAGCCGAGTTTCAAGCGAAAGAAATGAAGTGCTGTGATGGCGTTGGAGCTAATGGGTGTTTTTCCACCGCAGCACACCGTAGCCGTGGGTCTTGCTGCTGTGTGTGGATCAGTGAGCCACCTTTTGGAAATGAGATCTGAGAGGAAAAGCGGAGCTGCTTTTATCACTAGATCTCTGACTTCACAGAGAGGCTGACAGGATAGTGCAGTTTGCATCAAACTCAGCACGCGGGTTACTGAAAGGTAGAAGGAACTCTGGAGAAGCACACCTCAGGTGTTTTTAATTGTTGCATAGCAACAACTCGTCGCTTTTCAGCGGATGCAGCGCCAAGCCTAAGCTGGTTTTGTGTTTGACAGAATGTGAAGTAAAGGTACTGGGAAGAGAATAAAGGGCAGCGCAATACGCGTGATTCTATACAATATGTTTTTGTCTCTTTAAAAAAAGCTTTTGGGCCAGCTGCTGTGAGTCTGTTAGGAGTATCATCTATGCATGTGAGGAGTAGACAAGCGCTCGTACAGGTTCAGCGTCTGGAGACGTGTGCAGAAAGTGGACAGTTTCACCGCTGATCCCCTTTTAGGAAAATATTTCTGTCTTTGTAGTACATTAAAGCTGGAAAGCAAAATGTTAAGGGTTGAAACAAAAAGGAATATGTCAGAAAGGTCCAGCCGTCCTAGAAACACGGCCTGCGTCCAAATCCAGCAGCAGCATCCTTGTGAGGATGCATCCTACCAGGTCTCCTGAGGTCAAATCCTTCCTTCATATTCCTGTCCTCGCCTCAGCGTACGTCCTGTCACCTAGCAACCGTGATGGTGATAAACCGATGATAAAACTAACCATAGCTGAGAGTTACAGGACATGCTAGCTCATTTAGGAGGATTATTATTATTATTTCTGAGAAAAATTACATTTCAAAAACAATTGTGAAAAGGAAAAGTGCCTAATGACACAATTGCGTTGACCTTTTAATTTATTTTTACTGGTGAATCATAATGTACTCACATTAAAGTTATAATCCTCTCGCGCCACATACCGCCAACTTTACAAGAATGAAAATCTCCCGTTGGGCCCGTAATGAATCCTGGGGTCGCCTTTGCTGATGAGGATACATCACACCTGCCCTTCGAATTCATGAAAAGCACACCTGAGGAAACATTGTGGGCATCCTTTGATTTAGGACAGCCTTGTTGCTTCCCTGTGCTGTAATCAACCTTGAGGTGTGCGCTCTGAAAGATGCGTGCAGCACCTGAATCTGGACACACCCACACATTGCTCAGCCATGAGCTCATGCTGTCGCAACTCTGTAAATTTGACAAAGTTAGTAGTTTTTTGTGTATAAGTTTGCGTTAGCTGTGGTGTCAGAGTCAGCCTGGACTCATTCTGCCAGATGAATAAACTGTTTCAGATCGGATCCTCCTGCAGCTGGGAAGAAAACTTCCTTTGGCGGGAATTTTCACAGTAAAATAATGCTGAGACTTTCAGACCTGAACTTTGGTCACATAAACGTATTAAAAAACACCAAACTCTTCCAGATCTGTTGGCCTAACTAAAGATTATTCACTCCAAGTCCCTGAAATTGTCTCGTCAGTAACTGTTTAGAGATTATCTAAACATGGTAGAAGGGGTTTTTATTCTATGATGCAGAGGCATCGGTAGCTTTGTCAGAGCAGCAATACAAATTACTAACCTGCTTTTAGTACAAATATAGATTTTATTCTCTCAGACTTGGTTTCAGTGGTTATATGTGTAAAGGACATATATGTTACTGTATTAATAATAATAATATAAAAAAATAGTAGTAGTCGTCGTCTTCCTCCGGGTCCGGGTCGCGGGGGCAGCATCCCAACTAGGGAGCTCCAGACCGTCCTCTCCCCGGCCACCTCCACCAGCTCCTCCGGCAGGACCCCAAGGCGTTCCCGGACCAGATTGGAGATGTAACCTCTCCAACGTGTCCTGGGTCGACCCGGGGGCCTCCTGCCGGCAGGACATGCCCGAAACACCTCCCCAGGGAGGCGTCCAGGAGGCATCCTGACCAGATGCCCAAACCACCTCAACTGGCTCCTTTCGATCAGGAGGAGCAGCGGTTCTACTCCGAGTCCCTCCCGAATGTCCGAGCTCCTCACCCTATCTCTAAGGCTGAGCCCGGCCACCCTACGGAGGAAACTCATTTCGGCCGCTTGTATCCGCGATCTCGTTCTTTCGGTCGTTACCCAAAGCTCATGACCGTAGGTGAGGATTGGGACGTAGATCGACCGGTAAATCGAGAGCCTGGCTTTCTGGCTCAGCTCCCTCTTCACCACGACAGATCGGCTCAGCGTCCGCATCACTGCAGACGCCGAACCAATCCGCCTGTCGATCTCCCGATCCCTCCTACCCTCACTCGTGAACAAGACCCCGAGATACTTAAACTCCTCCACTTGAGGTAGGACCTCTCCCCCGACCCGGAGTTGGCAAGCCGCCCTTTTCCGGTCGAGAACCATGGTCTCAGATTTGGAGGTGCTGATCCATATAATAATAATAATAATAATAATAGTTGTTGTTATTATGATTACTATTATTTTTATTATTTTTATTATTATAATGACTTCCTTGCAGAGCTAATCTCACAAGTCATGTGCTCACACTGTGTGACCCAGTTCTCAGATGACTGCTCACACGACGTCTGGTAGCAACATGTCGGACCTAAAAATGTGCTATAAATAGCAGTTTTACACAGCACGTCGGACTTTTTATTGTGTTGTTGTTGTTGATGTCTGTTGTCCTTCGACAGTGCTGCAGGATTGCCTGCATGATGTTATCCAATGGATGGGGTCCAACTTCCTTTCTTTAAATGAGGGAAAAACTGAAATAATAGTTTTTACTCCAAATGACCGCCAGCACCATGGATTGGACCTTTCATCGTTGCCCCCCTACAAGAAGTCTGTGGTTACGAACTTGGGTGTCAAGATAGGCTCTCGTCTGCGATTTGATAATCAGGTGAACTCTGTTGTTCGTTCGTGCTTTTATCAGTTAAGGCGATAATCTAATATTAAGTCGATCTTCACAAATCAGGAGTTGAAAACTGTAGCCAATGCTCTTGTCATCTCTAGGCCAGAGTACTGCAACTCCCTCTATGCTGGCTTGAGCCAGTCATGGTCCAAAATGCTGTTCCCAGATTTCTGTATGAAGCACGTAAGTGGGAGCATGTCACTCCCCTCCTGACCGCTTTGGACTGGCTACCGGTGAAGAGTTGCACCTTGTTCAAAATCCTGGTCCATGTTTTTCAATCCCTGTCTGGATCAGCGCCACCATGTTTAGCCTCCCTGCTGAACCGTTACGTCCCTGCAAGATCGCTACGTTCGGTTCAGCGTGCCCTTTTGGTGGTACCGCCATCAAAGCGTAAGTCCAGCAGTGATCGTGCCTTTGCAGTTCTGGGTCCTCGGCTTTGGAACCAACTCCCACAAATGGTAAATGACCCGCACTTGTATAGCGCCCCTCAGAGTAAGGACTCCAAAGCGCTTTACACTACAGTGTATCATTCATCCATTCACACACGCATTCACACATAGCCACAGCTGCCCTGGGGCGCGCTGACAGAGAGCAAGGTGGGTTAAGTGTCTTGCCCAAGGACACAACAGCAGAATTCTCTGTCCAGAGCCGGGATCGAGCCTGCGACCTTCCGTTTACTGGACAACCCACTCAACCTGTTGAGCTACTGCTGCCCCTGAGAAACCAGGCAGACAAGAAACCAAACAGGCCACATCGCTGCCCACTTTTAATGCAAGGCTTAAGTTGTATTTTAGATCTCTTCCTTAGTTGTTTTTATTCACATTTTAAAGTTTTTGATCACTATTTTTATTGTTTTTAGCTCTTTTTTTGTTTTAAAATGTTTTTATCTCTGTATTTTATTATAGATTTGTTTTATTGTGCTGCTTCTTTGCACTATGGTAAGCACCCCGGGCCCCCTTGATTGCAGGTGGGAAGGGGCTTTATGAATAAAATGATTGATTGATTGACACACAGGCATTTATGAGGGTTAGAGGACGAAGATGGAAAAAAGAAATTAAATCAGTGTTTTTTCTGTTTAATCTGGCATAAAATCACTTTCTTGGAAATCCTTGTCACTGAGTGTGTAAAAAGTGTATAAATAAAAATGACCAGCGTGCGTTAATGTGGAAATAGCTGGCCAGCCATGTTGACGCATGATTGCGCATGCGCCATGAGCGGATCTGGTACTTTTTGGGTCGCAGCTGCTCGCAGCGCCACTTCAGCAGTGCGATACCCTCACGAGGGATGACCAAAATATCAAATACGCCCAAAAATGTGTGCAAGCTTACAATTGCTGATAGGTAGCTGGCCACGTGGTGTAAGCCACCCCTCGTAATCCTGTATGCTGAACGACGCACAGCGCAAAATTTGCCCCAATCTCGTACACTTTTGCACGAGCAGTAAATCAGCTCACAAAGTAAAAAGGTCTTACAGTGTACCTGGCTTTAGGCACAGTGGAGTCACTAAAATGAATGAAAGTCAATGGAGGTCCACGCAAACATATAAATACAAGTATGTGTGTGCACGCTTGCTTATGTGCACAGTACAGGCCAAATGTTTGAAAACACCTCCTCATTCAATGTGCTTTCTTTATTTCCATGACCATTTACAAAGGGGCCAACAAGTGCTGCACACCTCTGGGAACTCCTCCAAGACTGATGCAAAACCATCTCAGGTGACTACCTCTGGACGCTCATCAGGAGAAGGCTCAGCGTGTGCAAAGCAGTAATCAGAGCAAAGAGTGGCTTTTCTGAAGAAAATAGAAAAACATGTTTTTAGTTATTTCACCTTTTTAGTTCAGTGCATAACTCCACGTGTGTTCATTCATAGTTTTGATGCCTGCAGTGAGAATCTCCCCGTGTAAATGGTCATGAAGATAAAGACTACACACTGAATGCGTCCAAACTTTTGGCCTGTTGTGTGTGTGTGTGTGTGTGGGTGGGGGTGGGGGTGGGGGGGTCGTGGTGGATGGATGCTTCTACTGAGCCAGGATCCTCTGGAGGTTTCTTCCTGTTAAAAGGGAGTTTTCCTCTCCACTGTCGCTGCATGCTTGCTTAGTATGAGGATTGCTGTAAAGTCACCGACACTAGTCAGTGACTCGATGCAACCTGCTGGGTTCCTTATATAGGAAATGTTTTACTGATTGGCTTGATGAACTGAATTCAATTGGAATTGTTTAATTTGTGAACTGCCTTGAGACGACTATTGTCGTGATTTGGTGACGTATACATAATCAGAATTGGATTGAAACGGGCCGGGTCAATGAGAGAAAAGCATATCTGGGATGAACAGAACTTTGTCTGCTGACTAGTCAGAGTTATCTCTGACCCGGTTCTGGTGGCAGCCCTATTTTCTTCTCAGAAATATAAACAAAAGAAAATCCTACTCTACAGGAACCTCTGTGTTTTTCATTGGCTTGTTTTGGGGGACCCAGCTGGTCACGTACAGAACCAGCAGGTCAGTCCTGGACCAGTCTGGTCAGCTCCTCTGGGTAACTGGTGTTGTTGGTGTCAGTGATCATGTTAGCTCCGTGTTTGCTGCTTTTAGAAGATCTGTGATGGTGAAAGGGGAAATGACAGACCCTAAGTTAGGAGGCTATCTTCAGATCAGACTTGTTCCTCCTGAACCCATCCTGCCCTGCAGCGTTGCAGACTGTGATGACTGCAGGAGGATCCCCGATCTGTGTTATAGAAGATCTTATTACAGATGCTCCTCATAGAGCTTGTAGCTGCACACACACACATGCAGGTCATGCATGGAGATCTATGAGCTAGTTTGATTTTAATGCTTTAATGCTCTTGTATCCTGAGGAAGAGAAATGTCTTATTTTTTATTTTATTTCACCTGATTTCTCATCGCTCCTCTCAGACCAGCTGATGAGCTGTTTGTGTTTGTGGGAGATCATGAATTATTCATCCTCCTCACCTTCACCTGCTGCCAGAAGTCGTGACTGAGTTCCGGGCAGGAACGCGCCCGCACCAGAAAATCTGAAGCCAAATGAACAAAATCTGCCCGTCCACATTTGAGTCAACAACCTGAGCGCACCCGCGTGTGAAGAATAGTGACACATCGTGTTAAACAGCTCCCTGCTTACCTGGAGGGGCGAGTAAACTTCACCAGATCCTGAGTTTCGGAAAACCGCCTGCCGAGTTTTCCGTTTCAGCACAACTCAGCCTGCAGAATTTCAGCCCTGAAATATAAAACATCCCACTGGAAACAGTTTTTCTCTCCCATAACTGTCAGCGTAAATAACCTCTCCAGGTCCTGATGTGACAAATCCCCCAGAGAAGAGAATTACCCAGAATGCACAGAGCAGCTCGGGAAGAGGATGGGCTGCATCGTCGCAGTTCAACCTCAGAACTAAAATGTCTCCAGAGAGGAACTCCAGAGGAGGCGTTGACCCGTTTCACGGATTTAAAGAGGTAGAAACGCGTTAATGCATTTAAAAATCAGGCGTGTGTTTTGCATTTTGTTGCATCATCCCACAGGAAACGGATTTTAAGCTGATTCTGTTGTGATGAACAAATTCTTCTTAATGCACCAAAACAACACGATTAACACAATTAGGTGGCAAACTCGTCAAATGAGGAGGAATTGCAAAGCTCAGAGATGAGAACAGGAAGCAAAATGCGCATAAAGCTGTTTCAAAATAAAACAGTAAATTAATATTTTACTACATAAACAGATGATTATTATTTTGATGGTCACAGAAACATAAAAAACAAATAACATGTTCATTTATTCATTAGACAGCTGTGTTATTTGAATCTTCTGCTTTATTTGAGTAAAAGTAATTAGAAGCAGCTTTCGTCTGAACTTTTACTGAAAAAGTCATTATTAATCGTTTAAACTCTTATCCTGGCAAACATTCTCTCTGTCACCAAACGTGAATTGTTCCATCCACGTTGATGGAAAGGCATCGCATTTATTACAAAACGCATCAACATGATGACATTTAATTACATTTTCTAAACGCGTGTTTCCCTCCCATCGAGGCGATGACACGAGCTACAATTACAAAATCATAAAGTGACAAATTGAACAAAGACGAGTTTGACCCGCGCCTCGGTGACGGTTAGCTGTTTGCTGATTTGGTGTTCCCGTGTCTGACCTGGAGTTCCTCAGAGCTTCAGACACACACCAGTCAGGTCTTTGACGGCGTCTGACCTCAGGCTCTCCAGTCCCCCACCCAGCCCGGCTTCTCCCCTTTGGACCATCCATCATGGTGGCCATTCCCATCTGCGCCGGGTAGCGTAGGTTGTTTACATATCTGGGTGGCCTGGTATTTTTCCGGGCCAACCAAGGCTCATTCTCAGCCCTCTTCTCGGGGGGGGGGGGGGGGGGGGGGGGGGGGGGGTCTGCTTCAGGCCGACCAGGGCCAACACACCCACTGCTGACAGCAAATTCACACCTTCCATTAGAGCAAGCCTCTGATTGGTGGGTAGAATCAGCCCACATGGGCTTAAGACAAGGATGTGTGGAATCAACCGGGCCAGGATGGGGCCGACTGGGGCTACCCGGCCCGGGCCGACCCGGTACAGATGGGAATGGCCCAATGGTGGCCAGGGTCCCGCTCCACTAAGCTTGACTGGCACCAAGGACAGGCGCGGGCTTTACGGGGCAGTGTGCGGTGCCGGCTAAAGGCACAGATTCCCGCTTGATTTCATCCGTCCTGACTAGAAACGCTGCTCTGAGATGAAACTGGGATCACTCGGAGACGTGCCTCATCCTCTCATTTAGATTTTATCAAGTCGTGTTTTCTCAGTAAGCCGCCAGGCGGGTCACATCAGCTGGTCAAGCACCGTCCTTGTTGGGTCATTTAAGCTGCTTTGTGCTTCAGACTCAGCCAGCACCCATTTATTGATTCTTTTCAAACGGGCCTCTTGAGATCCAGAAAGTATCCCAGCATGCCTCTGTGCTCATTACAGCAGCAGAGCGGCGTCCTTTTCTGTGTCGGCGTGATGAGCGCTGACGGCGCTCGGAGCCGTGCCCCACTAAAGGAGGAGTTGGGTCGAAGGTTCAGGGTTGATGCTGCCTCCTAAAACACGCCCTTCACACACACACACACACACACACACACACGCATGCACACACACACACACACACCCTGCATCGGCAATCCCAGCAAGCACCCTGCCTCTAATCAGCAAATGCACCATGATGGGACCGTCTTTGGCTGCAGATTGATTACAAGGCAGTAATGGACCTCCGGCTGCATAATGGATGTTTTTTTTTTACTAAGATGATAATTAAAATGTTGTGGAAATCCTAACTAGATCATTTTCAGGCCTAGTCTGTTGCTTTTCATTCATGAGCCAGGAATGTCTTGAGAGGGTGATGAACAGCGTGGCCATCCACATCTATAAACTGGAGTAAATTAGCGCTGTGACAGGCTCTAATTAAGTCTCGAGACACTCTGGATTATTATTTTCCTGTTTTGTCATGGAAATGTGGACAGCACTGACAGACAGGAGTAGACTGAGACGGAGAGGTTGAGTTAGAAGTTTGTACCGTGTTAAGAGGAGCTTTTTGCTGTGAGAGCACAGATAGCCTTCAGGAGTGGCCAAGTCCCGTTTGGTCTTTTTGGATCCCTCCCCACCCACCTGCACCTCCCTCCTCCATCCCAAAAGCTGATTTGGGCCATCGATTCATCTTTTGTACTCGGTGATGGCTTTAGGACAGAGTTTTTCTATGACTCACTCTTAAATCTGACTTGTGAGCTGCTCTTTCTTCCTGCTAATGTCCCATTCGTTTATTAAACTGAACAATCCTCATCTTCACCAGGTTTTGAAACATAATAAACAGATTGAATCGATGTTTTGGACCTCTCTCCCTCCCAGCGTAGCTTTAGTTTGCTGAGGTCTGCGTGACGTTTTTAGGGTTCCTCTTCAGCATCGAGCTCCTGCCGTGTGCTCCAGCCTGCTCAAAGCTTCAGCTGTCGGATAGACTGCCTTATTTTTGAGACTGCTTTGATGAGTGGAGATGCTCATGGTGGCGACTGACCCGCTGCACAACAAGCCCAAATCATCAGCCCTCCACCACTGTGCTGACAGCCGGTACCTACGAGTGGTGTGTGATGGTTTATTGCCTCTGGCAAACGTGATCTGCTGTTTTCTGTAACCCTCCCTATCGGCAACCCTCCATCCATTCTCCTGCCACAAACTCTGACATGCTAACTGAGGCGAGGAGAGTCTCCTTGACCTTGGGGGCATTTTCTTAGATGGCTGCATCTGGGAAGTTTCTGTCTCGTTTTGTGCCCGCCTCATAACCATCCCCAGATCGGCAGGACCCGAAATCGGACTTTTCAGCCCAAACTTGAACTCAGACCATCAACCTTCTCAAAAAAACACTGATAGTCTGTTACTTGAAGGGACTTTTCGAACTTTTGAATTTTTATGCTCGCGATTGCCCCCTCAGGCCAAAAGCGTAATGGCAGCTTCAATAGTAGGCTCGTGCACGAGGCACGCATGCTGTATGTGCACACTCCTTAACGAAAATAACAGCTGAGACAGTCCTGTGTGTGTGGGTGTGTGTGTGTGTGTGTGTGTGTGTGTGTGTGTGTGTGTGTGTGTGCGCGTGCGTGCGCGTGTGCGTGTGGCCTGGAGGACAGAGGACAGGAGAACGCGCAGCTAATTAATTAAATAATTTGGTTCTGTAGCTTTCTCTTCAGCACAGCCGACAAAGGTTTATGATGGGTCAGTCCTCCTGCATGCTCAGATCATTCCCTTCCCTTGCTTGAAAAATTGTTCCAACATGAAAGTTGAACCCACATCTTTTTTATCCGTGAATTCAATTAATGTAAAAAAGAAACTCCAAATAACAAACTTTATTCACACCCAAAATTGAACCCAGGCCTCCTACATGGGAGTCAGACATCTTACAAGGTGAGCTACACACCAGTAACATTCAATGTATCTGTAACTTTTATATCCTTGATGACAGCTGAAACAACGTTCAAAGAACGGTTCGGAGCGAAAATATCTATTTTGTTGCTAATTTGCAGGAAATATCTAGAAGAAAGTTCTACAGAAAGTAGCTAAGGGTCCTCAGAAATGTAGCTAGCTTTGTCACTAGGCGTTAGGAACAGCGACAAAGTGGCACTGCCTCTCTCTCTGCTGCTAAAGCTACGGATAGCAAATGCTACGGGCTATGCCTGAGCGTGAACGTGCATGAAGCAGCCTGCTCGACCCGAGCATCTCTCTTTTTCTGTGATTTTACAGAAAAACAGGCAATCACAGTAAAAATGCCAGGGCTCATTCTACAGGACCAGGGCATTGCAGGAGAATGTATGAAGAAGACATTTATTATTTCTATACATGTTTTGGCTGTCAAACTTCCATAATGCCCCTTTAAGGACATCTGACCAGCAGCAGCTGACTGCATCTTGTTTAATTTCTGCACAAGTTGTCTTTGATTTTTTGGAAACTGGTTCTTTATTTTGTCTGAAAAATTCATACTTTTAAAATAAATATGTGCGTGATTTGATTGTTTTTTCTTGCTGCAGTTTCCATGCGCCATTTAACTTCAGGTGTTCGCTCACATTTTCTGTTTATTTGCACCGAAGGAGCAAAAGTGTCTCCCATCATAATCAAGGCTGCATTATCACAGTCAGCAATTCTGATCTTCATATAAATAATAAAAATAAAACAACTAAACAGCAGGTAAGACTTGTGGCTAGAAATGGGGTGTGGACCCAAATCCCATTTAGTTTGATGAACTTTCACTTATTCACTTCTTAATAACTTTTAGCTTTTATATCATTTTGTAGGGCTGCACAGTGGCGCAGTGGTTAGAGCTGTTGCCTTGTAGCAAGAAGGTCCTGGGTTAGATTCCCAGCCTGGGATCTTTCTGCATGGAGTTTGCATGTTCTCCCTGTGCATGCGTGGGTTCTCTCCGGCTTCCTCCCACAGTCCAAAAACATGACTGTTAGGTTGATTGGTCTGTCTAAATTGTCCTTAGGTGTGTGTGTGTGTGTGTGTGTGTGTGTGTGTGTGTGTGTGTGTGTGTGTGTGTGTGTGTGAGTGTGAGTGTGTGTGTGTGTGTGTGTGTGTGTGTGTGTGTGTGTGTGTGTGTGTGTGTGTGTGTGTGTGTGTGTGTGTGTGTGTGTGTGTGTGTGTGCGCGCGCGCGCGTGTGATTGTTTGTCCTGTGTGTCTCTGTGTTGCCCCGAGATGGACTGGCTCTCTGTCCAGGTCGTACCCCGCCTGATTGCCCGTTGACCGCTGGAGATCGGCACCAGCACCCCCGTGACCTTGCGTGGACAAAGCGGGTTCAGACAATGGATGGATGGACATTATCTTGTAAACTTTTTATCCCAAAGAACACAATGTCACTGAGATTTAACAAAAATGTCTAATTGACGACAAGAACTCAGCAGTACACTTTTAGATTTACATGATTTATTCTCCAGAACACACAAAACTGTCAATTTAGCTTTTAATTTCTAATCTGCCCAAAGCCCTTTTTATGAGTTTAAAAATGTGTAGCTCATGCGTTAAGCGTCTAGATTTTAATAAAGTGCTGTTTTTTATCTAATGAGGGTTTTTTTAGGGATGAGTCGGCATCCTGAAATGCCACACATATGGCGGTGTAAATAAATAAAAACAACCTCTCCTTACAGTCTCAGAGGGCCGTCGCTGTCCACAGCCTTCCTCCCTAGAGATGCTGTAATAGAAATAACACGTTTAAAAGCCTCTCCGTCCGTGTGTGTGTAATCGAAGCCATGCTGTGTTTGCAGCTGTCGCTTTTTCCTCTAATTTGACCAAAATCTGCTCGTTTGGAAGCCGTTTTCTCCTCCTTGTTTTATTTATTAAAACAACATGTGGCTTAGATTTGTTACAAGCTCACAAAAGGTACTCTAATGCAAATCTGTTTGGAAATCTGTGCTGCAGCATGTCTGCGCTGGAGCAGCTGTTCTGGCCCGTTGCTTCCTACACGCTGTTAAACAGGCATTGATGGATTAAAAAGGAACATAGAAATGTATCTGTTGGCTGCATTTGAAGAGGAAAGACGCCCTTAGATTACCTGTGTGCTTTTGTCACCTAGATGCACAAACTTTACAATGTGAGACAGAGAAATGATGTTTTAGGAGGACGGATCTCTCCATGTCTTCGTTCTAAGGGTGCTGAATTTCTCTCACTAATTCCCAGGGTTCTGAAATGTGTAAGAAACGGCTTAACACCACGCACCGTCCTTGGTTTCCATGACTACCGCGATCCCTGTATGATAATCGGATTCCCACCGTGGCTGTGAAAACCCTCGTTCTCCAGCTTGATCCGGGAAAATTATGACACGAAAACCGCGGCGAGGAATTTGACTGTGTGACGACAAACGTTTGTGTGAAGAGGCGCTCCGTGTCAGAACCGGGCCATCGGGTCAGACGTCGGTGCTGCAGCAGCAACAAAGGAAGGGCTGTGAGCCGTCGCCGAGCTGGGATAAGTCAGGACCGGATGAACAGTCTGGTTTTGGTTTCAGACGGAACAAAAGAACTGCATTATTGACTCAACCTTCTTAGACGAGAACGTGTTTATCGCAGCGTCCCTCCCTCCTGTTGCCCGTGGCCTCTTCTGTCATCATCACAGTTTAAAAAAAGAGATCGAACACAGAAAGAGCATGGCTTTCACATTCGATGATCAAGAGAAAGTGGTTCTTGTGCATAAAAAATGACATCAATAAAAAACAAACAGTTTTATGGTTTTTGTGGTTAAAATCTCCTCACCTGCAGGTGGAGACAGGAAGTTGATGTGAAGGGGGAAACATCTGTATTCATGTAACAACAAATGCAAGGTTAGCTAACTGTTTTCCTTTACGATGATTCATCAGATCTGCAGGTTGTGCGTGCATGCACGTGACAGCACAGATCAAATATAAGGTAAGAGATGCTCGATATAGGCTTTTTTATACCAATATTCGTTCTACAGGCTGAGGTGGGGAACTCTCAGGAATTCATCGTGACACTTTGAGAAAAACACAAACAAAACCAGAGCAAAATAAAAACATCAAGCTTTAATGTTCTGACATTAATATTTAAAATAATACGGTGTTATGCACAATTCCATATAAAAACATTCCTAATATTTAAGTGTGAGAAAAGAAAAATCTGGGCAACAAAAAGACCTAAATGTACAACGAGTTGTTAATGGGTGCAGCTGCTGTTATTGTATCATCGAGAAGAAAGGGAACACCAGAGGGTAAAGGTCCGATATCACGCTAAATCCACTTTTTGGAGGATTTTGACCATGTTTTAGTGTTATTTCCTCATGAAAAAAGCTTTTATTTTTTTTGGGGGGGGGGGCTTCACACATGCATTTTCCTGTCTCAGCTGCTTCTTCCCTACAACTCTGCACATTTTTCTATAAGCTATTGCAAAAGGCTGGATTGGGATGTTGCTATGTCATCGTTTTCCTGGATCCCTCCTCCCCTGGGCTGTTAACACTAACACCCAGCCCCTTTGTGTAGCTAATGGGGAGTTTAATCTCCAAAGCTGAGTGGGACATGTCAGCACGGTTCTGCAGCATCTGGGTCACACGGGGGAGGTGGGGTTTCATCAACTCCGAGGATCTTATTTCCTGGTTGGAGTAATGGGTCACGAAAGTAACTTATAGTTAGAAAAAAAACAATATCTCAATCATCTGCACCATTTGCAATAAGCAACATTTTACTACATCTGAATACTACTGCAGTGAGACACTCCGCATTCATCTGAGCTCCTTCCTGGTGAGTTGGACCCCACCTGGGTTGTCCTTCATACCCAGCCCTGTTTGTGGCCAGTTTCAGGTCTCTTTTCTGCTTTTTGCAGATTACGTGGCCCTTTTGTGTCTTTGTGTCGAACATAGAAGCTGTAGCTGTTCTAATGGGAGGAGTTCCGTCGTTCGGGAGAGCTAGAGCCGCTGCACCTTCACACCAGAAGGAGTCGTATGAAGTTGCTTGGGCATCAGACTGAGACACCTTGTGGTCGTCTCCCTCTGAAGGGTTTCTCTGGAGGTTCCCATGCAGGAGACCTCTGTGGCTAATCCAGAACATGCTGGAGGGATTTTCAACCCTCTCTGGTTTGGGAAGACCTTGGGAAGGCTCAGGAGGAGCTGGAAATTCTCGCTGAGGTTAAAACAACCCAACTTTTCATAACTGGTAAAACTGGTAGTCATCTGCGATGCCCACAAATTTTAGTACCTTTAATCTGCATTAATATTCTCAGGTTTGGTCCATTTTGATTCATTAAACAAAGAAAATCAGCCAAAAGGATCCACTAAAATCTTTCTTTTAAGAAAAATAAGCTTGTTAAAAAACACAGAAACCACCATGACAGTAAGTTTAAGAAAATAGGCCAACATCACTCGTCCCTCAAATAAGAACCGACTCGATGAGAGACGTCCACATCGGCTTAATTGTGTCCTTTCTTTCCAGTGTCTGAGTTTTGTTTTGTCATTTTTCCTGTCTTAGCTGGGAGAGCAAAGGGCTGACTGCCTTAATTCTTTTCCCCGACGCAGTCTTAGCCTTTCACATTTATCTCCAGCTCAGCTTATGACAGCTATAGATCCTCTCTCCTTTGCACAAGACAAATGACCTTATTACCGCAGAGGGCCATTCAAATAGGATCATGTCAGAAATGTTGAAACGCTTTTGAGAAAATACAGACCTGCTCTGTGAGCCGTGCACGGTTTCAGAGCTCTTCGGGCTTTCGGCTCACATCGAGAGGTTCTCATCCAGAACCACTGCTGGACTGGACTCCTGGCCCACAGTCTCATGATTTCACTCCTGAGGACGTGCTTGCGCAGAGACATGTCCTTGTTTGGTTTCCTGTGTGTAGCTTTTAGCGGGTTTAGACACCCCCGTGTTTGTCAGAGAGCATGCAACACTCTCCCTCGTGGGGAAATTGAGGTCCTTGTGCATAATTGCAGGATAAGATAGCACAGCCAGGATTCATTTTCCTCACTTGTGTACATAAAGCCCTAAAGCCTTGTACATTATCTACAGATCACCGTGTGGAACTTCCTTTGTTGAATAATTCATGGTTGCATCTGTTTGAGAAGCAGTTTGATACCAGGTTACTCTCAAGTTCGTGCAAAAAAACGGTGCACCGCCGTCTCATTGACCTCCCTTTTCTCCCAGCTGTTCACGTCCTTTCTGAAAGGACAGATGTGGCTGAGAACGGAGAGGACTAGCAGGTCATCTCAAACCAGTGAGCCTGATCCATAGTGGCACATATTAAAAGCATGACTGGCAGGCTAATAAACCTGTCGGATCAGACATTCAGTTCACTGGATTTGCATAATATCAATATCCTAACACGATTGTTCTGTTAATGGAGAGGAGACAACTTCAGATTAATTTTTGTCAGCTGGAGAAACTAAGTTTCAGATTAGCAGCCGCGAGAGAGGAACATCCATCCATGGTCTACTGCTCATCTGGGTTCTGGAGGTCCCTCTCTTCAACCCTCAGCTCCTCCTGGGTCCTCCCAAAGTATTCCCGACGGGGGATGTATGATCCCTGCAGCAACTACTGGGTCCTTCTAGTGGGGCATGCTGGAGGAAGGTGTTCCTAATCAGATGCCTGACCCACCTCAGCCAACATTTTTTAAAAGATCTCATTTACCAAGAAGCATTTGTTCTCTTTGAAGTGTGATCACTCTGAGGTTCACGTGCGTTAGCTGCAGAAAGGGTATAGACGGGAAAATGGTCGGGGCAGAAAAGCCAGTCTCTTCTTTGTCACAAGGACATTTAATATTCTTGCCCCCCCCCCCCCCCCCCCCCCCCCCCCACTGTGGCTCGACCGCACACAGGAAGAAGAGAGTAGAGTGCATCTGGGCTGGTAGAAGCTAACAACATGGCAGAACACATTCAGCCTTGTAACTTATAACAAAACACTTTTTATCCAAGAACGCGTGTTTTAGAGATTTGTTAACGGAGGCAGCATCTACCCGCTGTTGGCAAATCAGAGGGCAGATGTTGCCATAACATGAATATCAATGAGGTAGACTGTGATCCCCCTCAACACACTTTAACCTCCTGAAACAAGGGCGCCAGAGCTTTTTTTTCCTCAGGAAATTACTCACAAGGCATTCATTCACAGGGTTTCCTCCAGAAAATGAGTTAAGCCTGGGGGATTCAGCCGTCAGAGGGGATGAACAAAGGGCTGACCCCCCCCCCCCACCCACCCACCCACCCCCAGCGCGTGTTGGGGGAGTGTTTGCACACGTTCCGCTGCTGTTTCTCACCAGTCTCAACTCACGGTGTGAAAATGTAACCTCACGGTTATTGTGACCAAAATTACCACGGTTTTTGGTATTATCGCCGTATTTTTTTTAAACGTGTTACATTTTCACATAATTAAATAAACCCTGTATGTCAGGAAATATTGTCCTCAGTTTGTGTCTAAATTTTGCCTAAAATGTGTTATTTAGTAATTATGTTGTTTATTTGTTTACATTTTTCCCGTTTAGTCTTTAAAATACCAATATTTGCCCATAACTTCTTATTTTTTGTCTGTTTGATGTCATCATTTTAAAAATATTAGATCAGATGATACTCAATACTCAAGTAGCCTTCTAATCAGATACTTTTTTACCCTTACTTGAGTAATAAACCCTATATCAGGAAGATGTTGTCCTCGGTTTGTGTCCTTACCAGTGAGCTTTGCAGATGTGGGAAAATGTCATCAGGCAGTAATCATTGTTAAATTCATAATTATTCTCGGAGAGAGACCAACTCTTATCTGCCCCTGGGAGCCCCGTAATGCATAGCGTCATTTCAACATGGCGGTGTCCGCGACACGGTTTATATGCAGGTAGCGGCGCTGCGGCTGCTTTATATAGCGACTCGTTGCATTCTCCCTCAACCCAAATCCTCGGATCACGCATTTTAGCTAAAACGCTAACGTTAGCTTGCCTTGCGTTGACTGTAGAGTTGTGGGTGATGGTCACGCAGATGTGTCATGAGATTTGAAGCGTTGCTGCCTTTCACAGACACTTTTTCTGCACGTGCTGCAAACAGGATAGCCGTCTTCTATAAACTCCCTCGGCATTCTTCAAATATCTAAAAGATGCCTGTAATTCCGACTTTGTCTTCTTTGAGGGATAATAAATGTCCTGAGCGCTGCCGTCTCCTCCTTTGGCCATTATTTCAGCTTTAGCTTCAAGAAAGTTTTGGTTGTAAACAGCAAAGCGCGCATGTGCCGCCGGCAACTTCAGCAGATGATACGGTGGCTGGTAAGGGTCACCGCGCCTACACCGCAGCCACGGTAATCCACCGAGATAATATAGTTTTTTAAAAAACAAGACGGTTATTATTATTGTCAACTGTTTTACCGGGGTTTACCGCTACACCGGTTACCGTGCCAACCCTAGTGTCAGCCGATGGAGGGCTCTAGTTTTGTTGCGCTGCTCGTGTCAGCAGTCATGGTCGGGGAGCGGGGTGGGGCATGACGCTTAGCCTGCAAATACATATATGAAGCGCTGGGGGAAACCCTGCATTCATACTAGAGACCTCTTCAGATTTACAGAACAAACGAGGGAATGAGACGTAGAGGAGCAGCAGTTGGGCTCTTCGCTCCTGACTTCATCTCTGAGGCCGAGCTCATTTTATCTGCTCCTAACTGGTCCCTCATTCTGATCCACACCTGTAACAGCAGGTGAGGGTTTCCCGTAGACGGACCACAGCGACGCCCTCATTCCCAACAAGGTGTCTCCCATCTCCCAAACAAGACGCCAAAATACCTTAACTCCTCTGTTTGAAGCAGAAACATTCCCAGGACAAAGACTGGGTGAAATGTGTAACTTAATTATAAGAGATCCTTATAAACGATCAGGCCTTTTCATCCAAGCCATGTGTTTTTCTTCAAATATCACATCAGAAAGGTTTAGCAGCGCTGCCACAGACGGCTGGATGTGAAACTTGGCAGCAGCTCCTCGTAAGCCTCGGTGTAATTACTCTATCCAGAACAAGCCTTCTTGGCACAGTTTTTGAACACTTCTGCGTTAAAAGTGGCACACTCTAACAACAGCAGATTTATTATGAGGTGAAAAACATCGCTCAAGATCGCCTGCTGCAACGTTAGAAAGGCAAACTGACAGAGCCGTGCAAAAGACACATTCTCACCAGGACCGTCCCACCATTTTTGGACGCTTCCAGCTCCATCCTGCCTATAGCCGCTGTCTGGCAACACTAAAGTGCAAATCTTGAAGGACGAGCCGAATAAAAGGGACCCCTCTGGATGTGAGAGTCCTCAGACGAGTGTTTTCATACCACAGGTTTAGCCTAACTGGACTTGTTCTCGCCTGAGTGACTCGTTGAGTCATTCGTCCTGGCTTCTGCCCCTCAGGTGAGCCGCGCTCTCCGTTCGATGTTTATGCAGGTTGTCAACATCTGACAGCGGATGAAATAGGGCTGGCAGTTGGTTTCCCTCTGCCTGAGCAGTGGGGACCGTTGGCCCACAGCTGAAGGTCAGAGTAGGGCAGAGACGCACGCCGGCACGACGTCAGCGGCACGAAAATCAGGATGTTTTCCAAAAAGATTCATGGAAGAGCAAGCAGGCCTCTGAAGGGGAACTGAAAGGAATTTGTCGTTCTATCCGTCTGATGAAAGTGAGTTTATTCAAATCTGATGTATTGTTCTTCCAGCATTTGTTAGCAGAACAACAGGTCGTGTGGGTGTGCTCACGAAGGCATCACCTCTAAGATGTGTGTCCCGATTAGGAGCCGAGATCCTCCAGACGCAGATTTTCTGCTACAAAATGTTTTGTCTCAGTTTAAGAGACAAAATGGTCGTCTTCCTCCTTTCAAAACCACCTCATTTTATGAAATGTCACAGGAATGTAGGCCCGGCGCTGTCGAATATGGCCATGCCGCTTCCCTCTCGGGAGTTTTTCTTCAAAAATCGATATCTCAGCATTTCTTCTGTAGATTTTCCCCACAAGATAAAAGCGGGAGGTTGAGACTCTGCTGCTCGAGGTCACACGGTCTTTCAGTTTCCCTCATAGCTGCACTCCAAAGATGCCTCTACTTCTGATTTTTGAGAAATCCTTCAGCTTTTGCCTCCAGATCAGTATTTCTGAGCAAAGATGGCTCTTCTGAGTCCGCATGAATATGTCTTCCGCCTCACTCGCGGGATAAGGAACAGCTTGTTCAGTCAAGGGTTATCAGCTGCAGATGGCTGGAGACAATAAACATGATCAAACATGGGGGCGTGTTTTTTCAGGCAAACGGCTTCAAGCACGCCGTACGATGGTGCGTTCCTGCTCGTCCCTCCCTGTTTTCTCCCAGAAGGCTCGGCTCATCCATCTGATCTTCCACATCCAGCAGGACTTATGATTAAATATCCTCATTCATAACTTCTTTGCCAACTATAAACAATCTAAGTTGTGTGATGAGATGTGTGGGCTGCCCCTCACTATTAATGGCCTCAATAAATCACCTGTTTACCCGAGCTGGTGCCGAGTCTCAGCACTTCCTTCTCCCTACAGTCAGCCTCCTTCAAGCCATCCTGTCCCGTCATCTTGATGAATTCTGTTTACCTTCGAGGAGGCATCGCACACGGTGAGCTCTGTAATTTCAGCAGACTTCTTGTTTTTGAGTTTGGAGCTTGACCTCAATGTTTGTGTCCTTTTTGCTCCCCAGGAGGTCGCCAGCTTTCAGGAACTCTGAAACTGATGAAAAATAAGATTTCACCAGTTTCCTGTGTTTTCTGTCCTGCAGCACAAACAGCCTTCCACGTGTGTATCCAGGTAGATTATAATGGCTCTGTCGTGTCATTGTGTGAGGTTGAGGACAGCTTTTAGCGTTCTGATTACACATCGGCAGAGATGATGGAGCTCGCTGCCTTTTTTCCTCCTTTAAATCTGTGAAATGGAAGAGAAATCATTGCAGAATGACACAGCCTGCTCTCCTTCTTTGCGTCTCCATTTGCCTAATGAGCATGCAGAAGAGGATCCCACTCCAGCTACAATACGGCCTGATTGTCTGCTCCTCAAAAGCGGAGATGTGCAGACTCTTACCTTTTTGTTTCTTTTAAGGTAACGACTCCAGACCTGCATTTACATCACCACCCTGCTGCTAATGGCCTTTTTTCCCTACAATAAACGAATGATTGAAACAAATCCACACACTTTTGTGCTGTTTGGCTCAATAAAGTTAAAGGTCGCTGAACACATCCTTCTCTGTTTTGACAGACGCTCTTTTGGAAGTTGGACAATTTTGAGGCTCCGGTAAAAAAAAACAACTGTTGGATCCATCTCTTTTTGTCCGAGCCGTTTACTCGGCTGGAGCTAAAGATGCTCGATTCACTTGCTTCTGCTCGAGTTTTAACACACAACAGTCTAACTTGTGAATAATTTCAAAAGTTTTTCTGGAATGATGCACAGTTCCTCCGCACTTGATACCTGGAAATCACGTAGCTCCAACATCGAGCTACAAATGGAAGATGGAAGAAAAGCAAAAAAAAAAAAAGATGAATACCTCGGCGCTCTACCCTGCCACTCCCACCCTCGCTGATCTCAAATGGAGCGGTTTAATAGAGCAATTTCAGCTCTGCCTGAGGCAAACCAGTCCTTCATTCGTGTACTCTGGTCTCTTCCTCTTTGTCCAGATTGCACAGGCACTGTGAGAGATCCACCCCGCCGCCGCCCCTCCCTGGGAGGATGAAAACGACAGAAGATGATGGAGCTGCGAGGTGTTCAGAGAGGCGCAGCAGAGAGCTTATATTATAGATGGTAATGGAATGTTTGTATGCCCGGATCACTCTGTGCCCTGCATTGTTCATCCTTTGGGCTCCCGGGGCGATGCACCCCCAGCTCCAAGGTCACACAGTGGCTCAGGCGGGAGGACCGCCCACTTAAAGTATGTGGGTCCCTCTGGTGGAGCGCTGCGGGTCCAATCTCAGACACATCTGAGGAAGCGCTGCTTCGTCTAGCTGCACCCTCGGAGGGTTAAGGAGGATAAAAGGGGCATTCAGAACCTGTAAGACAGGTCGTTTTTGGAAATTTTGCAAATCTGTTTAAAAGAAGTTTGGATGGTTTATTTTTTTCCATTTAGTTCATAGATGCATAATTCTGTTTTTTGTGGACAGACACCAAATATTGTTTCTTTTGGAGCTCTAACCTCCTGAAGCTGATTTTTAACATTCCTAACTGGTCCCACAAATCAGATTACACTATTTTCTTATCATTTCTTGTTAACTTGATTATTAGGGATTCTGGAAGTGAGAACTTCTCCAAGGGAGATCTTGTTGCTGCTACCCCCAGATCAGATTCTTATTTACTTTTTGATTTCCCACAAATGACACCAAACCCCTTCTGCAGCATGAAGAGCATCTTTAATTCCAGCAGTCCTCAAGTTTGGTTTCATGATTTAACCTGATATGGTTAAAAGTCTGTCGTGGTCTGGTGCTTTTATGATTATTAAAAAAATTTAAGACATTTAATGGGATTTTTTTTGCACATTGACCGGTATTAAAACCCCAGATTACACTTTATCTCATATACTTTGATAAAAACTTTTAATACATGATTTGATTTGCAATTTGACACAAACATAGAGTCAATATTAAACAGCATAAACCCAGAGGGCTGCAGAAGCACGTCTGCTGTACGAGATGTGGTTTAAACTGTAGGGAACCTCGGCGGTACGTGGAGTAAAATAACCAGAGCAACGTAAGCCAGTGTCCTATAAATCTGTTTGTGAAGGATTTAATTAATTCTTCTGACAAACTTAGTTCATGAATACAGAAACATTTTTAAACTTTTATTTTCATTCAACAAAAAAAATCTTAAACATCAAATTTTATCTCAAATTTTAGCTCTTAAGCATCTTTTAAAAACTGCATCTAGATCTTAAGAATTTTACATTGCAGATTCTATAAAGATGGTGTTTCCTAAATATCTAAAGACATAAAATTAAACCCTTTAACTTCCTAAAAAGGCGAATGCAATAGTTTTTTTAAAACATTTTTTTTATTTCATTTGGGGCTATGAAAGCGATATTCTAATTAAGGGTGAGAATCCGTTCAAAATAATCCAATTAGTTAGAGGCTTTGTAATTAATTGATGTTGATTAATCACATTTCAATCACTCAAGACAATTTGCGCCCAAGCTGTTGTTTTAAATCAGAAATAATTTTAGTAAGACAGATAACATAACCACACATTTATGAGTATATATCTGTAACCACAAGGTAATGTTGATTACTTTGGTCTCATTATAAAGGTAACAATTGTTGGTTTTGTTGGAAGTGTAAATATTAGTATATGTTATTGATGAAGTGTAAATAGTATGTTATTGACCATTTTAAGTGTTGTGTGCTGAACTGACCACTAGGTGGTAGCAGAGCACTTCTACTACATATAGAGGTGTAGTGTAGAGTTCAGGGGAAGTTCTGCTGAGGGTTACAAGATGATTGCTGTGTATGCTTGTAATAAACTTCATAAGGATAAAGTTACTGCCTGCATGCTTTCTACCAACTAAAAAACATAACAGTAAAAAAGTTGATTATTTTCATCCTTTATTTTCTTCATGAAGGGTGATGTGTCATGATTAATTTAATTGTAGTTTTAGTTGTGTTTGAAGGTTTATATGGACTTGTAGTCCAAGCTCTGCAGTCTTGTTAGAGGTGCAGCTTGACGATAGTTATTGATATATAGGGCATTTAATTCAATTCACGTTTATTTGTAAAGTGCCAAATCACAACAAGAGTCGTCTCAAGGCACTTCACACAGCAAACATTCCAATTCCGGTCAGTTCATTAAGCCAATCAGTAAAATGTTTCCTATATAAGGAACCCAGCAGGTTGCATCGAGTCACTGACTAGTGTCAGTCTTTACAGCAATCCTCATACTAAGCAAGCATTTAGCAACAGTGGAGAGGAAAACTCCCTTTTAACAGGAAGAAACCTCCAGAGGATCCTGGCTCAGTATAAGCAGCCATCCACCACGACTCACTGGGGATGGAGAAGACAGAGCACGCACACACACACGCACACACACACACACCAAGTACTGTGTCTATGGTTACATTTTGATTTCTTAGTAAATATTCTATTTGGCGAGAGATAAACTTTATTGTATTTATCCTAATGAATCTATAATTAAACGGGTAAACTAGTAGTAGCACATCCAATGTCAAAGAAAGTAAAATGTGATTATCAGGAGAGGGAGAATGTTTAAGTGGTTAGCAGCAGTGTGCTAGACGATGGCCCCCTCCATGAGGCCACCACAGCTCAGCAGAACATCATTGGGATGTAGGTAGGACTCTGTTAAAAATAATCCAGTTAGAGGCTTTGTGATTAATTTATCTTGGTTAATTGCATTTCAGTCATTCATGACAATTTGTGCCCAAGCTATTGTTTTAAATCAAAAATAATTTTAGCCAATATTTATATTTATATTTGTATATACCATATGTATATGGTAAAAAAAAAAGTTACATATTTTTCTGAATATTACAGAATTTGTTGCAAATATTCCCAAATTTGATTTCATGCCCCGACTGGAGATCACAAAACACCAGTTGGGCCTTATTAAATTTTAATACAGTTACCTTGAAAAATAATCTGCTTATAGATTACTCGGTTAAAAGTAACTAAAGTTAGATTAAAATGTACTTTTTTAGGTTCATTCAGCGCAAAAAGTTTGTGGTTGAAAAATATCAACAATAACACGATATAAATATTGAAAGTAACTGTAATCTGAATACTCAAACTGAAACTGTCATTACTTTAAAAAAAGGATTACTGGCATTACCAACATATTTGGAAGGTTTCTTCATTTAAAAATAAATAAATATATAATATAATAAATATTTTTCTATTAAAAACGGCCAAAAGTAACTTTCTATTTATTCAAACTGGCTTTTTTTTTTGTACTTTTTAAAACACTGAACATTAGATTATGTTTTAAATCAGAGAGCAAGTGAAAAATCTCCCAACTGTGTGAGTTTCCAGTGAGATTTTCCTAAAATCCTGGCACCCCTCGGCTCCTTGGAGCCGTCACATGAGTTCTGACGGATGGGGAAAAGCCGTGAGGATTCGGACAGCGGGCTTTTTGTGTGCTTTGACCTCCAGCGGACTCCAGAGTTTGGCTCAGCTGCGCGGTGGCAGTCAGCCGGCCGTTTCTCTGTCTGATCGGATCGGGTCGCGTTTGAAAGACACGACTGTTCGCCAGGTGCCCGGCGAAGGCCGACTGGCATTTTGCTTGTTCCAAACAGGCCCCCTACTGGGATATCCCACTGGGAGCAGATCCTCCGACTCCAACTCCACCTCCCAAATCTCCTGCTGTTTACCAAATATAAAAATTATCACAGTGGCCTGTTCTCCAGATTGTCACCTCTCATTATTCAAATTGCCAAATGGGACCCATGCAGAGTTAATTTGAAGGGATTAATTTACAACACCAAAAAATCTCAACAGGGGTATTTTAAAAAACTCAGGCCGGTGGTAAACGGCTAAAAATAACCATCAGCTTTGGTCTACAGTTGAACGTATGGATCAGCTGAAGGTAAACGGGAGGTTTTCAGCTCCTTACCCCTGATCTTTGTGCCGTTGGCGGCTCTGTTAGGGGAAATGAAAAGGATTTGGTTGTTACGGGGGATGGGTGTCAGAAAAGATTCCACAATAGAAGCAGGCAAGCCGTGACATACCATGCTCCATAAAAGAAACATAATTGGCTTCCTAATCGCTCTCAGAGGCATGTTTCTCCGCCCGAGCCGGTTCTCTGGCCTGACTTCAGCTTCAGTACAAGTCCAGTCTGCCCTGCGTGGTCTGACCTGAACATGAGACAGGCGGGTGGGGGCTGGCCTCCTCCTCCCTTAGTGTGGTCTGACAGCCGTGACTGGAGTTCTGTTTATCACCCACAGGGGGCAGTCTCATCCAGGCTCACTCAACTGGTAAATTACCAGCATCCCTAGAAGTCGCCCTCCCAAGGAGCGTCATAAACACTTAGATTTTAGGTCAACTATGTATTCATGAATATCACTGAAGGGTCATTTTGACCATAATAAGTGAGCAACATCCTCTTAAGCAGGGGTCACCAACTACAGTCGTCATCAGAGACCATAACACTAACCGTTGCTGTTTCTTTGCTCCAACGCCACTGATTTAGATGAATGAGTTATTATCAGGCTTCTGCTGGACTCGTCGTTGTAAAAGACGAGTAAATGATTTATATCTGGTGTTTTGGAGCAGGAAACACGTAACACACTCAGGATAGGAGCTCTAGAAGCTGAATTTTGGCCTAAAAACCCTCCAAAGAAGGAAAATTTCAAATGTTCAAATGTGTGTTTTAATCTGAGGCCTGAGTTTTTTCCTGGCCGAGGAAAACCTGTAACAACATCTAGAAGTGTCTAAACTTTTCTGGAGGATTTGTGCATACTAACTTTATTTTATTTATTTTTTCGTCTCAAACAAGCTGTGGTGGCCATCTTAGGTGGGGTTGACTCCAAAAGTTTGTTTTTCATCCAGTGGAAATCTTTTGATGGCTTCAATAAAATCCTCACAAAAGTAACGCTGTAGGCAAATATCTTGTTCACACGCAGTATGTACGAGACGACTCTTCACTGCTCCAATGGCAACTTTTTGCCTAATAGTTAATTAGTTAATTAATAAATTTCCTGTTGGAAAAATTCTTCTGAAAGGGGCGTCACCTGGCGGACCGAGACGGTGGCACTGAAGCAGTGATAGTGACACGGGAGATAACATTATATTTTATATGTATAAGTTTCAATATAAATATGTAACGAGGCTTTTACTTTTTAAATTGTGTATATGTTTATTAAATTAACTATGTAAGCGAATTACTACCTGCTAGCCACCGAAGCTGCAACTACTAACCAACCACAGCTAACTGCTTTGGATACAAAAAAAATAACTTTTCACATATCAGCCCAATAGCTGCAATTAGTTGACTTACGTTTAAAATTGAAATTTGCCCCAAAGTAGCTGCCGGGTTCTGATCCACCATCCTTTTTAAAATACTGTGCTGTATTCTGGGAAAATTTTGAGCAAGGCTAGGCTACAAGACACCTCCCGTGTACCCTTGCTCAGCTAAGCTAAGCTAGCTAAACGGCTAACAAACGGAGAGCAGACGCCTCGGTAGTTCATGAACATTGGAACATGCCTTGGAGGTTCCTGATGACGTGTCTTCTAGGCAACCAGGTGGGACAAAAACATCAAGGTGAGGTTCCTTGGCTTTGAGAAACACCCAAAGATTCTGCTGCATTCTGGAGGATTTCCTGCTAACCGCGACCATGACCATTAGATAAAGGTGAGGAGGGGATTTTTTTCAAGGAGTCGAATGGCTTAGAGCACCAATGTGTCACATCAGTGGGTGAGTGGCTAAGCCTCAGCTGGAGACCATTGCAGTGCAGCCACTAAGTAATTTGATGACGTCACCTTTTCAGTTTAGCCATCAACCACAGCTGGTTCTGCATAAATGTGGAGCAGAGGTTTAACCTGAAGATGGAGATAGAATTATGGTTTTGGGCTGAAATATTAAATTTAAAGTAAGTTGCACAAAACTGCCACACTAATGATTACACATGTCTACAGCGCCATCAGACATCTATACAGGTTATCAGCAAAATCACATTAATTTAGGTGTTACTCGCTCTTCAAGTACCTCCATCTGCTGTTGACTCAATGAAAATCCCAAGTCTAAATATTCAAAAGCTGATGCCAAAGCCATTTCAACTATTGCCATCTTTGTTTTTACAGTAATATCCCACCCACCAACAGAGCGCTGTGATTGGACCGCCAAACCAATAGAGAGCTTCGATTAGACCGCCAAACCCATAGAGCGCTGTGATTGGACCGCCAAACCAATAGAGCAATGTGATTGGGCCGCCAAGCCAATAGAGCGCTGTGATTGGACCGCCAAACCAATAGAGCAATGCGATTGGGCCGCCAATCTAATAGAGCGCTGTGATTGGACCACCAAAGCAATAGAGCGCTGTGATTGGACTGCCAAACCAACAGAGAGCTTCAATTGGACCGCCAAACCCATAGAGCGCTGTGATTGGACCACCAAAGCAATAGAGCGCTGTGATTGGACTGCCAAACCAACAGAGAGCTTCAATTGGACCGCCAAACCCAAAGAGTGCTGTGATTGGACCACCAAAGCAATAGAGAGCTTCAATTGGACCGCCAAACCCATAGAGTGCTGTAACTGGACCACCAAACCAATAGAGCAATGTGATTGGGCCGCCAAACCAATAGAGAGCTTCAATTGGACCGCCAAACCCATAGAGTGCTGTAACTGGACCACCAAACCAATAGAGCAATGTGATTGGGCCGCCAAACCAATAGAGCGCTTTGATTGGACTGCCAAACCCGTAGAGCGCTGTGATTAGACCGCCAAACCCATAGAGGGCTGTGATTGGACCACCAAACCAATAGAGCAATGTGATTGGGCCGCCAAACCAATAGAGCGCTGTGATTGGACCGCCAAACCCATAGAGCGCTGTGATTGGACCACCAAACCCATAGAGTGCTGTGATTGGACCGCCAAACCCATAGAGTGCTGTGATTGGACCACCAAACCAATAGAGCAATGTGATTGGGCCGCCAAACCAATAGAGCGCTGTGATTGGACAGCCAAACCTATAGAGCGCTGTGATTGGACCGCCAAACCCATACAGAGCTGTGATTGGACCACCAAACCAATAGAGAGCTTCAATTGGACCGCCAAACCCATAGAGTGCTGTGATTGGACCGCCAAACCCATAGAGTGCTGTGATTGGATTGTTACGGAGCCGTTGCCATCTGACTTTTGCACAATCGCTCTAAAATCCGGCCCACCTGACTGATAAAGTGCTGTGATTGGCCCACCAAACCAACAGAGTGCTGTGTCCACAAGGGATGTCCCGATACAACTTTCTTCACTACCGATACTATATCGATATTGCAGTCTTCAGTATTGACCGATACCGATATCAGTCCGATATATCAGCACAACTCATACTTTTACCTATTTCCTAGTGTGTAATGTATAAAAGGCTTGATCAAGTGATTTTACTCAAACAGAAAACAAATGCCAGCAACAGTAAGCATAAAAAAATGACCAATTTTTATTAACCTTTGGTTGCATAAATGTGAAGAGCTGAGGTTAGGGACATAAGGAAAAACACAATATTGTTCACTGACCAACCGCTTCAATTTGAGTGTCTAAAGTTTGTTTCAAACACTGAGAAAATGCTCTTGCAATGTTTTGTGATCCTGCTTCAAACACACGCTGAGGTTGGACGTAACAGTCTTCCCGGTTCCGTTCCACCCCGGGAAACTTGTGCATGACAAGTGGCGGACTGAGCCAAACTGTCTTTTTCGGAGTTTAACAAAAAATACAGCCACATGGCCGAAATTGTTCTTTACTACTTTGCTAGCACGCACTGTTCTGATCACGTGGACTTTGCATGCAGGATCTGGGCACTGAATGATAGAATTTCTGGAATGGAATTTAAAGCGGAACGTACGGCTAATATCAGGATTTTTGATGCAGTCCGATATAATCCGATACAGTGTTTTTGGGATGATATCGGAAAGGGACAATGTCCTCTGTATAACATGGAAGAAGCAGGGAACAGAGGCAGAAATACTTTGTTTTTCTAAATAAACGTGCAGTGATTGGCCAGCGACAACACTGGCCGGGGCTGCGGAGGTTCCAATGGAGCGTTTCTAGACCGTCATGCAGAGCAAAATTATTTAACTTTGACAAACGACAGTCTAGAATTTAGGCTATTTTTATTTCAGACTTTTTTCTTTTCAGTGAAAGTAAATCTTGTACGAGTTTCCTTTCCAGTCATCCTTGAACAAATAATCTCAGTTTTTTCTGTTTTCCTGGAAATACAAGTTCTACTCTACATCTGTTTAAAATTAGTTTTGGGGTTTTACAGAGAAAAGGCTTCACACTGTGGTGTTATTCATTTGTCTCCGTTAGATGGAGAGAAACGCGCTTTGACCCAGACAGCTGCAACACAAAACTTGGTTTTACTTTTTGATTTTAGATTGTGACACAAGGCTTGTGACATAATACATGTTAGATTGGGTCACACGCTTGGTAGCACAGGAATCCTCTTTGTTCACATGATCAGAAGTGGTTTCCTGTGGGACCTGTGGCGGGGCGGATTTAGGACTGAAGAAGATCCCGGGCTTAACACGTGCACGTGCACGTGCGCGCGCACACACACACACGTGGCATGCACTAGTCAACATCATATATATATATTTGTCTTGTACCACATAATTTTTAATCTGAAGCTACATATTAAGCATATTCAGGGCAGAGTATTGTTCCTGTTAGTGTTTAGTGTGAGATGATAGTAAATATTCCCTTTCTTTCTCCAACAACTTTACCTGATAGTAAGCTAACTTTAGGCAAACCAGCAGCACAACAAATATTTTCAAATAAGACTCACAAACCTGAGTCAACACCAGTCTCATCAAAGCTGGAGTTCTGTCGCGGTATTTTTGGTCTAAAAAATGTCCTTATGTCCATCTTCACTCATGCGTTTCAGGAAGAAGTGTAGAAAAAGCCGGCTGCTGAAGGGCTTCTTCTTCAGTGGTGGAGGCTCAGGCAGGCTGAATACAAACTACTGCCAGCTGCTCCCTCTCTGTTGGACTTTGGTACTGCATGTTACTTCCGCGATTTAGATCCGGGACTTTTCACAAAACATTCGGGGCTTGAGCCCAAGTAGCCGGGCCTAACGCCGCCCCTGATCTGTGGTGCTTTTGGTTTATCTGTGATCAGGCTGAATGATCTTCGGCCCTTCTGTTGATAATGTCTGTCTGACACAGTTAAAGAACAAATAAAAATACCATCAGTTCAGTTATTGTCAAAATAACTGGCAACCTCTCTCTGCATCCCATTCAACTACTCAGTTTGTTTTAGTTAATCAGATTTAATGGCCTGTATTTGATACAGCGCCTTCTGAGTCCTGGAACCCCCCAAGGCACTTTACAACACAGTCATTCACCCATTCACACACCCATTCACACACTGGTGGTGATGAGCTACGATGTAGCCACAGCTGCCCTGGGGCGCACTGACAGAGGCGAGGCTGCCGTACGCAGGCGCCACCGGTCCCTCCGACCACCACCAGTAGGCAACGTGGGTTCAGTGTCTTGCCCAAGGACACAACAACAGCGACAGACTGAGCAGGGCTCGAACCTGCAACCTTCCAATTACGGGGCAAGCACTTAACCCCTGTGCCACCGCCACCCAGTTTTAATGAATCAGTCCATCATTTGCAGATGAGCCTGTTTTTAAAACCCCCATCAAACACTAATCTAGTAAAACCGGGAACAATGGTGGTGCTGTTGAAAGAAAACAGGATGTTTTGGTTTAGAACGAAGGTTGATGGTTGAGCAGGAAATAAACCAGAGAGGTAGATAAAAAGCTGGAGTGTTTGCAGCATGTGTTTGTCGTCTCGCCGCTTTGTTCAGTCATCTGTGAAAGCTTTTGTTCTGCGACTGAATGAGCAAACATCACGTTTGAGTCCACGCAGAGTCTCGCTCCCCTGAAACCTGCATGTTTTGATGTGCTGCCGTGAACGGGGAATTGGTGAAGTCTTTGGACTTGGTGACTCACGAGGGGCCGTGACAGAAGAGCTTATTCAGGTGGGGTGGGTGTCTGTAGAAACCACCTGGAATTAAGCGTCTGCGGTAAAATTAGGTTGTTTTTGTGTTTGAAATTAGAGCGATCCATCCTGACAGATTGGTGTGTCAGATGCGGTTCCCTGAAAAGCACACAGAAGGAAGTTTACTCAGACGGATTCTGTGACGGAGCTTCTTAGGAGGCCAAAATCATCCCAAATGTCAGGAGACTGAGCCAGCCAAGCCAAAAAGTTAAATCTAAAACATGATCTGTCCTATTTATAAAAGCAGCAAATGTGTGTGACGTAGTTTTACCAGAGTAGATGCTGTTGTGTCACGACTACATCATTTTGCATGTTAACAAATTAGGTTATTATGAAATAATGGCAGATTTACTATAAATCCAGTGGAATGCAGGAGGTCAGAATTCCTCCTGGACGCCTCCCTGGTGAGGTTTTCCAGGCACGTCCAACCGGAAGGAGACCTAAAGGAAGACCCAGGACACGCTGGGGGGACCAAGTCTCTCGGCTGGCCAGGGAACGCCTTGGGATTCCCCAAAAGAGCTGGCCCACGTGGCTGGGGAGAGGGAAGTCTGGGCCTCTCCGTTTAGGGTTGCTGCACCAATGACCCGACCTCGGATAAGGACGTTTGCATCGAGCTTCATGTGCCTGTTGAAGTGGATGAAGACCCTCTGCAGAAAAAGCTCCAGTCATCATGAGGTACATCTAAATGAATAACCCACGTGTCACACACACCCTAAAGGCCTCATTTACTTTAATCACAGGACCGAGCATTACCCAAACTCCGCTGAAGCGTTACTCAGACAACATGGATGCTGGCTCAGCCGCAACCTGCAGTGATAATTATGGGGGTGGGGGTGGGTGGGGGGGGGGGCATGTTCTGTTATTGCCTGGAGTTACCATCACAATGGATGTTTATGTTATGGCTATCCGCGGCTCATCATGACTATGTTCCTGTCTCTGAGTGTCAGATCCAGTGAACTGGTTGTTGTTGTTGAGCCTCTAGCGGTTAGAGGTTACAATCTGGCCCGTTGTGTGGAAACGCCGTTGTGTTCATGGAAAAACGATGAACCTTTGTACGTTTTAATTTACCTTGTGTTCATCAGCTAGTAAGTGACGTCTGGCGTGTGCCCGTAGTTTAAGAAAAGATGAAAGTCAGAAAAAAATGGGATAGAAATCGCAGCTGGTGCTGAAATGATCGGGTAATTAATCACTTAATGGATTAATAGCAATTTAGATGCTTCAAGTCATTTATAATCCAGATGTGCCCAACATCCAAAGTGTGTTTCTGTTTGTGTTCCACATGCCAGTCACACGATTTCTGCATTTTTGGACATAATTATCGGTTCCTGCATAGAACCAGTATTTTAGAGGGTGTCATGCAGAACTTCCATAAATTACCCACATGCCCCATTTTCTACCTGCTGCCATGCTTCAGAGATCAGCCTTCGAGCTCCGTCGCAGCTTCAGCGTCATTCAGGAGCAATTTTCAAACCAACGTGTTCAGCTCTTTAAAGATGGCGGCATCTCATTCTGATCTCCAGACATGACTCCTCACATGAAGACAAAGCCTCTTTGATGGTTTGCAGATTGCCTGTCAAGTGTGCGCTGCATGCAGGCATCTGTTGCTAGAGCCTAATAACACGTGCTTTAACCACAGCTGACGGATGAAGACGTTTATCAAAGCAGAGGGTAGACATTTCCGTACCACCGCCACAGTTGTTTTACATCTTCCCTTCCTGCATCGTGGCTTCGTGCTGCTGGAGCTTTTCACCACCTGAGGGCACGCTGATAACGGCAGGTTGGCAAATAATAATAATAATAATAATAATAATAATAATAATAATGCATTGAACTTATATAGCGCTTTTCTAGACACCCAAAGAAGCTTTCACACTCTCACATTCACACACTGCTAGTGATGGTAAGCTACTTGTAGCCACAGCCGCCCTGGGGAGGTCTGACAGAGGCGAGGCTGCCATTTGGCGCCGTCGGCCCCTCTGACCACCACTAACACAGGCAAGTTGGGTGAAGTGTCTTGCCCAAGGACACAACAGCAGGATACCCCTGGCGGGAGCTGGAATCGAGCCCATGATCATGAGGCAACCCGCTCTACCACCTGAGCTACTGCTGCCCCAAATGAGAGAACCTCTTCCAAATGAGCAAATCAAAACTCGCTAAAGAGGGTTCAGCGATGCCTGACGGCAAACCAATAAGCTTAAAAAGAGCTGACCACAGTGCGTGTTTCAGCATCACACTCGTTATGTTATCTGCATCATCAGTGAAGTCCCACTTTTCAAGAAAGGTTCTTTGATGTCTTCGTCTACTTGGTTCCATTGGAAAAACATTAGAAAAGAGCAGAGAACCAGAATAATTTTGCAACAGTGATGGAGCTAGTTGGACATTGGCAGGCACGCTGTTTCTCAAAGAAAGAACACGGGTGGAAATTTAGCAAAAAGCTGTAGGCGAAGGAAAGAAGAGCCAGTGGGGCAGAAGCTTTTGAAAGGTCTGAAAAAGAAACCAAAAAAGAGCATGAAAGCATGCTGAAAGGATAAAGAGGGCGAGGGAAGATTACTCAACAGCAGCACGTTGATCAGAAAAAACAACTGAAAACCCATAAAAGCCTAATGTTGGATTACAGTTTTAAAGGAGTGGTTGACTGAAAAACATGTTTTACTTATTATTTCTGATAATTATGAGTCACTCTGAGTTTTCCATGCAGGTTGAACATGAAAATAGTCTCCTACACCTAACCCCTGCTTTAGCGTCTGACAGAAAATAGACGATGAAACTCTAGGATTAGAAAATCCTGACAGATCTACGTCACTCTGTCACTTTACTCAGTCACACTGCCATTGACGATTAAAGGCGTCATTTGCATTTTTTTTCTGCGTGGGCGTCGGGACGAGCCCCCGCACCGTGAGAACAAACATCCCAGCTCTAAAGCCGATTTTCATCCGCGTACGTCACACGTCACATGACCAGGAAGCAGAAAATCCATGAGTTAGGAGATCGTTATGAGCCACTGCTGTAAAAAAAAAAAAAGTGAGGCGCAAACCATAAAAGCTTCTGCCGATCACAATTCGACAACGGATTACGAAAGAACGGGCTCGAAACACGCAGATTCTTCCGGATGTCACCCCCAAATTCCACTACCTCCGCTCCGCTCCGCGCCGACACGAACGCCGGAGCAAAATCGGTCCCGTTGTAGTCAATCAGAGCAATTCCACTATGCGGCCGTGCTCCGGCCGTGCTCCGGCAGTGCGGCGCCGTGCGCCGCCCTCTGTTCCGGCGTCCGGCAAAAATAGAATCAATCCTATTTTTGCCGGACGCCGGAGCACCTCCGCAGTAAATGGACAGAAATCACAACCGCCCAACAGGAAAAGGAACAAGCACAACTTCCGTTTTTCACAATAAATCGATAAACAAAAGGCGTTTTTTGTTTCATATGCACATGTTAAACAACTTTTAACAACTATCAATGGCGGCAGAATTTTAAATGCACAAAAGTAAGCCATAAATACAGTTTCCACTATCAAAGTAGTCACACTTTGTTGATCCAAACACTGCTGATCTCTCAACACAAATGATGGGCGGATTAAACAGTTCATGCCGATGCTTCTCCCACACAACGGGTGTTTGGATCTAACTTCTGCGTTTATTGCACGGACTGTATCGCAAGATCTCGAAAATCCCGCGCATGCTTGTTTGCCCACCTCAGGTCTCCGCACCGGAGCGGAGCCGTTGTAGAGCGGGTACCAGTAAAAACTGAGTTCGGAAGCGAGCTGCTGCGGAAGGCGGGGGCGGAGCGGAGGTAGTGGAATTTGGGGGTTACAGGTGAGTCTCTGCTTTGTTTTGGTACTTTGCCGTTGACATCATCCTAGCGCGCAACGTTCTGTGACTCTTCAAAAAAAAAACAGTGAAAACGCTGAAAAATGCTGACACACTGTGATTTATTATCATGATTCTTCAGTTAAGCAATGTTGATTATATATTTCTTCATCAAGTTGACGCAGTGATAGTTGGAACTTGTTGTATTGTTGTTGTTTCCCATGTTTTTGCCCTTTTGCTTTTTTTTTGTCTTTTTCTGCAGGTCTAGAAGCAGACTCTTGTTCATTATTGTTTATTTTTGTGGACCCCACCACCACCACCACCACCACCACCACCGCCACCACCACCACCTCCTCTCTCCCCACCTTTTCTTTTCCTTTCTCTTTCACCTCTGTCTCCGTGTCTGGTCGGAATTACAAAGCATTCACAAACAGTAACAATAAAGTTTTAAGTATCAGGCGTGACATTAAAAGCAAACGCTTTGATGCTCCACCTGAGAATAAATCTGTAAGGCTTGTCACCAGCATTCAGACATCAATTCTGCTTGCTTCACAGCCAAACAGGACACGGTAAAAAAAAAATGCTGACAGCGAGGGGCTTAACTGATCAGGAAACGGCTGGCAGTGAATGTGTTGGCCTTCATGGACTCACCCATCTTGACTCACAACGGGGAAGGCTGCTGTCGGTTTAGCGTCCAGGAAACAGCAGAGAACGTCTCTGCTAGGTGAAGCTAACCATTAGCATTAGCAACTCTACCACACAGCAGGTCTCCTTCAGGCTTGTGTTATTTGTGGAGATGAAACATCAACGTTGCAGAACAAACAGTCAGTGGTAGAGTTGTTATGCTGTTAGTCAATCAGAAGTGAGATGCCCAAATATCAGGAAATAAGAGCCTGAATCCTGTCGTCTGCATCTACTCTCTCCTCTGACTGACTTGGGCATCTGAGTCCAAATAAAAGCAACTTTTAGAATATTAAGCATAATAAGGTAGCATGAACTAAATATCCAGCAACTTGAAAAGAAACATGCCTAATTTAGGCAAATCTGAGAACTCTTATCACGCTAACAGTGCCTTTTAACTAAAGTGGAGCTAGCTCTAAAAGACTGACTGTGAAGAAACTAAACCAAATCAAACGTTTTTAAATATGTCCACTTTTTTACCCGAGTTTTGGTGCAGTTAGCTTACACTGAATCACTGACTGGCCTGGCAGATTTAGGAACATTTTAGTCAATCATGTGCAGCATTTTATATCATAAACAGAAAATATTATTTGATTATTACACATTTGTTTTGCTTCAAAGAAACGTGGATGCATTTAAGAGCCACTTGTGTCCTTAACTGTAATGTCACGGTGTCTAGTGAAGGCCATGAGAAAAGTTGGGACGTTTATGTAAATTTGAAGGGTCAAATAGTCATCAGCCTTTATCACTTTGTTTTCCTCCAAGTGTTCTGTCATAATTTATTCACATCTGTTTGCTTCGGCAGCCCAATGACAGTTGGAGCATTATTTCTGGTGAAGTATTTGTCGCTTCTAATCACACTTGCACATCACTCTGTAACACCTTTGTTAGATTAGAAACCTGTCAGCATGTGTGTGTGCGTGCGTGCGTGCGTGTGTGCGTGCGCGCGTGTAGTGAAAAAGGAAGGGGATTCGGTGAAACCAGACCACCAATCTGCTGAAAGTGTCGATTAGGTTGGAGACGTGGGTGCATGTGGAGAAAGAGTCCTGGGCAAGCGGAGTTATTCCATCACTCAGAGGAACGCTCATGTCCCTCCCCTCCCCCCCCCCCCCCCCCACACACACACACCCCCACCCTGTCTACGTGCACGTTGTGGAAACTCTTCAATTTACTACGTCGGCATAAACCTTCAAAGTTTAAATCACACACACATGTTTGTCGAATGGTAAATGGGCTAAGCTGTGTTTCCTCTGAAAATGACATTTCAAGATAAAACCTACAAGTTCCATTGCTAAGCATAAAGTTAAATATTCACATTTCAGCAGCTGAAATTCCATTTCTCACATATCTAAATCTGATTTCTTATAAATGACAGCCACAATGAGGTACCTGAGTGCTTATCATTTTCTTATTTGTGCTACATCATCAGCAAACCGCACACACCCCGCAGATCTAAAAGGTCAGCTGCCAAGAGTCTCCAAAGAGCTCTTGAAACAGCATCAGCCTGAGGAGAGCATCACCAGATCCAGCATTCCATGAACATATTTTTTCATCGACAGAGAAACGTAGAAAAGGCAGCAGCAACAAAACACGAAGCCGCATCACCACTATGTGCTACCTGTCACCTGATAGAGGCGAGAACAGACCACTTCCTCTGTTTTCCACCTTCATTTGCACAAATGAAAATCTTACAGGTCTCTGCTGGATCGTGCGGAGTCAGTTCGTGTCTGAGCCCTGCAGGTTACAACAGAGGGAGGTGTGAACGGGTGGGCGGTGGCAAAACATGCGACTGAAGGGTAGAGGCTAAATAAAGGCAGACCCAAAGGCCATGTGTTGCAAGTCATCCCTTCGCTCAGCTCAAGTTTAATTCTATAAAGTGGCCAACGGTAAAACAGCTGAGATACTTTCTGTTCTTAAGCTGCAAGTGCAGAACTGAACAAACCTCAGGCCACCTGGACATGAAATACAAATATGTGGGCTTAAAGGAGCAATGTGTAAGAATTCTACAGTGAAATCCTCACAAAACAGTCTAATGTCTAAATCATGTTGTAAGGAAGGTTACATTCAAACAGATTTCATTCTCAGCCGGTTTGGGGGTGGGTGGTGGTTGTGGTGGTGGTGGTGTGTGTGTGTGTGTGTGTGGTGGTGGTGGGGGGGGGGGGGGTCAGTTTTTCTCCCTTAAAAAAACAAACAAAAAAGGGGCATAGTTACTGTTTACAGTCTGTGAGGTTGCCGAGTCTGCCAAGCCAACGCTACAGCGTCGGCACTGGTTGTTTGTCACCTGCAGGCAAAGAGCTCCAGAGTTGTTTAAAGAACCAAAGCCAGTAAACGGGAGCGACCCAGAAGCCATTTCTTGTACCCCTAAGAAGCCATGGCCATTTTTTTGTAGCTGGCCTCATTGTGCAGTGAACTAGAGGGAATAGTCTGTTCTAAAAATATCTCAAGCTACTTTTTCAATCACCACCAACTCAGTATAACAGTGAAATGTGTGTGAAGTGGATAAGGAGTCATTTGTGGCGTTTTACTTCCTTTAATGAGTCGTTCAGAACTTTAACGACAATCTAACAGCAAGACGGCAAACAAACCTACTTCCTGTAATGCCGAGGACATCTCACTCTAATAAGTGTAATAAGTACACCCTACTGTAAAACACGGAAGAGTGCTAGCACCAGATAGAAAAATGTTTTACCAACTTATCAACTTCTTTTCTAGTCATCGCCAGGTGCCGATCCATAACTGGCGACAGCCACGAAACTCACAGAATGTCAGTGAGAATGTAACGTGAAAATGGGCTGCAGTAACCAAATTTTACCATATTTTTACTTTATTCTTACATATTGCTAGCCTGGCCTGACCGACTTGTCCTCTGTTTAGTTCTGCACAGTCTGGTTACTCACCGGCAGAGAGGCACGTGAGGAGCGGGACATGTCCAAGCCAATTAGAACAGAGGAAAGAGCGGCAGCGAACTCCGCTTCAGACGCCCTCTTTGTTGTTTTTGAGAAACTGACAGTCGTGCTGTGTGACGTACGCTGCTCAGTGCTGATTGGCTTGGTTAGAATTCTCAGAGGGGTCTCCATGCCCTGGGCGGCGGTATGACAACGGAGGTGCCTATTGGGGCCAGTGGGGGAGCTGGCTCCCTGGAGGGCTAAGCCCTACCAGCCATTCCTCCCCATCCCCGTTTATTTCTCTCCTCCTGCTCCCTCACATCATCACACAAACATGCACATAGGACCTTGGGGGGTGGACAAGTCGAGGAGTGCGGGTATGGACCCCATTTCCGCATTCCTGTGGCTTCCTGCCCCCCAATTTTATTTGCACCTTATGCACTTCCACCGACGACATTCCACGCAAACATACACTTAGGGCCTTGGGAGTGAGCACATTCAACGGCACTTGGCAGGGGGAGTTCTCAGCCTCCTCCCGAGTGCCGGTGCCCACTTCGAATTTTAAACTGCATTTAGACACCAAGGGCTGTGGGTGCAAGTAGGGTGGTGCAGTGGCATCAGCTGGCATAGGCCAGAAAATGCCCGCACTGCCCGCTCACCACAGCAATAGAATACACCTCATTAACACACAACACTATGTTGGAGCAGGTGGAGGGAGACCAGGGGGTCTTAGCACACCTCTGTTGTTGCTTGGCTGCCTGGGGCTGGAGACTAGGAGGGAGATCTGGCCGTCTGGTTGGGGTCTGGGGTGGTGGGTTGCTGTGCTCGGCGGTGGGCGGGGGAGCCTGCTCATCAGCACCCCAGCAGAAAGGGTCAAACTCTGGTAACCGGTGGTGGTTGTACCCCATGTGCAGCATTACCGGGACCAGAGTGAATATGGTGTGTATGGAGAGCATGAATGGGTGTCCGGCGTGTATTTTTGTAAGTCTTTGGTTGTATGTGCATGTGTGAGCATGAGGGAGGGAGTGTGTGACTGTGTTTGTGTATGACTGCATATGTCAGGTGGGGCCTTTGACTCCTCCCTTCTCCTGGGACCTCCTTTGATGATATAGATCTTCGTCTCCCCTCCCCCCTGTCACACCTGGTGTGGGTGTGATGCCTTGGTCTGCCTGAGTGTTCGTGGCTCCCGGGTCAGGGAGTTTAAGATTTTTGGCATCTGCCTGATCAATCCCGGTGGCGGCCTGGGGGGGGTCTGGGTCCCTGGGCTCTGCTGGGTCCCCGGCGGGGGTGGTCGCCCCTGGGTCCCGGGTCGCTGGGTCCCGGACTCGGCCGGCTAGGGGGTGGGAGGCTGCGGGCAGGCCTGAGGACTTGCCGCTGATATCTCCCGGGGCTCTGCCGGCTGCTGGTTGTGGCCCCCCGGGGCGATCCTCTGTGCCTCTCGAGGGGGGCGGGGGCCTTTCTGGTTGCAGGCTCCTTGGGGTTCCTGTGTTCTGGGGCAGCGCCTGGATCTCTGGGACTTGGAGCTCCCCCCCGTCTCCTACGCGTCTTTGGGGGGCGGATCTGTGGTCCCTCACACTCTCTATTGGACGCTCCTATAGATAAACCTTACATAAACAAGCGCGTGTACACACACAGGTGCTCACATGGTGCTCTCATAAGTATGGGCTTGGGCACGTTCAACACATGTCTTAAGACTATGGTGGGCACTCAATGCACTGTGGTATATTATCGTGTGACTGTTTAGTTAAACAATGATTGATTATGTATTTCTTCATCAAGTTGACGCAGTGATAGCTTGATTTTGTTATATTGGTGTTGTGTCCCATTTTTTTTTTGTTATGTTTTGCTTTTTTCTCGTCTCATTTTGCAGGTCTAGAAGCAGACTCTTGTCCATTATTGTTTATTTTTGTTGAATCCCCCTCCCACCTAACCCCCTCTCTCCCCACCTTTTCTCTTTTCCTTTCTCTTTCACCTCTGTCTCCGTGTCTGGTCGAAATTACAAAGCATTCAAAAACAATAACAATAAAGTTTGAAATATCAGGTGAGACATTAAAAGCAGATGCTCTGATGCTCCACCTGAGAGTAAAACTGTAAGGCTTGTTACCAGCATTCAGACATCAATTCTGCTTGCTTCACAGCCAGACAGGACACGTTAAAAAAAAAAAAAAAAAAAAAAAAAAAAGAATTCTCAGAGGGTGGGGCTATTTGAGTAGGAGAGCTCCCAGCCCCATGCATCCCTGGCTGGCCAGGCTAACATATTGCACCTTTTAAAGTGACAATGTGTAGTTTTTACCATTAATTTCTGGAAATATCCATTTAAATGTTGTTGTAAATAAATAATTTTTTGGCCGTTTTATAACATATAGCCATAAATATCGGGTCTAAAATACTTGAGAGTGGGTCTCTGGGCGATGCCATATGGGATGCCCTGTTTCTACGGAAGCCCTTGAGGACAAACACATTTACTGATTTGTTACAAATGTTTACAAAATTTTCAGCATTAATAAATGTTGTTGTTTTACACATTTACCTCTTCACTCATTGCAAGTGATGAAAGGGAATCTGACATTTAATTTTTTCACTCCCAAGGATTTTTGACCCTAACCCCGGCTTTCCACAGGAGCCGTCAGCAGCACGTTACTGCAGCAGCACGTCATAGCTGCTGATAGGACCCGCTGTGGTCAACAGAACCTTTTCCACTGGAGCCGTCAACAGCGCGAGTCGGCCGCGTCTCAGGAGCAGCATGTCGCGGCCTTTACGCGCCGGTTCTATTTTCTACACGCGACGCCTCTGAAACGGGTCAAGTTCGACATTTTTGGAGAAGGAAAGACAGGAAATCGGACGCGGAAATGGAGAGAAGCTACCGAGATTTTCAGAATAAAGAACGTACTGTCTTCCGGTTGCTTTACTTTTAAAAATGGTTACTAACTGTGCGTCCCCGTGAGAAGTTATCACCTAGCTAGCGGTCTCCTTTGTTTTTCAGGTCCGTATTGGCGATTATAAAATGGACAGAACATAAAACACAAATCATGTTGTAGTTTTCTCCTGCTTGTTGTTGTGTTTACTGACGAAGTCACTCGTGTGACTTCGTGCTCTGTCGGTGACAGCTGCTCCCCTGCTGCTTCGTGTCTCGTGGGAAGGGCCAAGCAGCAGCTTACGCGAGCAAGACGTGCTGCTGACGGCTCCTGTGGAAACCCGGGGTAATGGCCATCTGTTGGTAAGGTCTTACTTGGACACAAAAATAATGCTTGTTTGCAATGATTTAAGTATCTACTGCCCCTATCACCTGGGAAAATACACACTGTCACTTTAAAACAAAGCCATCTGTGAACATAATTTCCAGTTTGCTGCGTAGCGGCAACAGCATCGGCTCAACCTGTCAGTTTCATGACAGCCGCTAATCGAGCCTCACTGTAGGGCAAGCTAACAATAGAAATCACGTTTATCATCCAGCATTAATTAAAAGGTCTCATTTGAACATTTGTTCGTCGTTTAGAAATCTATCTTCAGATGTTTTTGACTCCATAAATAAAAAGTAAAGAGGTCACAAGGTACTTTTATACCAAAGTGTCTCTTCAGAGTACTTTTACTGTTCATGTTTCCTGGTTTCATTCACCTTCTTAAAGGGATAATATGGAAGTTTGACAGCCAAAACATGTATAGAAATAATAAATGTCTTCTTCATACGTTCTCCTGCAATGCCCTGGTCCTGTAGAATGAGCCCTGGCATTTTTACTGTGATTGCCTGTTTTTCTGTAAAATCACAGAAAAAGAGAGATGCTCGGGTCGAGCAGGCTGCTTCATGCGCGTTCACGCTCAGGCATCGCCCGTAGCATTTGCTATCCGTAGCTTTAGCAGCAGAGAGAGAGGCAGTGCCAACTCAGCGACTATGTTGCTGTTTCTAACGCCTAGTGACAAAGCTAGCTACATTTCTGAGGACCCTTAGCTACTTTCTGTAGAACTTTCTTCTAGATATTTCCTGCAAATTAGCAACAAAATAACCATTTTCACTCCAAACCGTTCTTTGTTTTGATGTTGTTTCAGCTGTCATCAAGGATATAAATGTTACAGATACTGTCAATGTACTAGAGTGTAGTTCACCTTGTAAGATGTCTGACTCTCATGCAGAATACCTGAGTTTGATTCTGGATGTGAACATAGTTCATATAGAGTTTCTTTTTTTACATTAATGGTATTTTTTTTACAGTAAGATGCCCAAATTTTTATTTGAGACTCGCCGAACGGCATTGAATTCACAGATAAAAAAGATGTGGGTTCAACTTTCATTTTGGAACAATTTTTCAAGCAAGGGAAGGGAACGATCTGAGCATGCAGGAGGACTGACCCATCATAAACCTTTGTCGGCTGTGCTGAAGAGAAAGCTACAGAACCACATTATTTCATTAATTAGCTGCACATGCTCCTGTCCTCTGTCCTCCGGGCCACACACACACACACACGGGACTGTCTCAGCTGTTATTTTTGTTAAGGAGTGTGCACGTACAGCATGCACAAGCCTACTATTGAAGCTGCCGTTACGTTTTTGGCCTGAGGGGGCAATCGCGAGCATAAAAATTCAAAAGTCCGTAAAGTCCCTTTAAGAAACTTCATGAATTTTCTTATTCTTACCTTCAGTAAGGTCCTTTAACTTCAAATGAAGCTTCAAATTCAACTATTCTTTTGTTTTTCTTTGATCCAAAACAATCTGATTTCTTTACCGTCTGGTTTAATGAACCTCTGGTTAGTTTCAAACTTCAGATTTATGAAAGCTGATTTGCTTAAATCAAACTGAAATGTTTTCGTTTTTCTTGTTTCTTTGATGCAATCATCTCCGCTGTGAGTGGCGTAATCTTCAGCGTGAAATCATGCAAATTGGATGTTTTTATTCATTTTTAACACAAACCCTCTTTACTTCATCATTGTGGAATATTTTGCTCACGTTAAAAATGACAACAAAAAAAAAAAAGAAAATGATAAACACGAAAAACAAATTTATCACTTCAGGAAAAAAAAATCGGGTGTGAGATTAAGACCTCGCCGCTGCTTCACGACAACAAGAAAACATCAATTTTGTGGAGCGACAACAATACGTGTCAAATAGCAAACCAATTCAGGTGATAAACTACCACGAAGTTGAAGGAGAAAACCCCCAGAACATCCACGTCTCCAAGTACAAAGACAACAGCCTTTAAGTTTTAGAAGGACGAGGAAGCGGCGCGTTAATCACAGACCGTCAGTCAGGTGTCCACAAAAATCTACAGGACTCGCAATTTTTCACAGGTCAGCACCTGGGGATGGTGCCGTTCCACATGTTGGCTTTTATGTGTCATGAATGATCGTCAGGTGAGCTGCCTGGAGCGAACAAAGATAAGAGGAGGCTGAGAAGCCCCCCTGGCCACTTCTCCTTGTCCTGTGAAGCCTCTTAACTCATCTGAAGCCAATCTCAGGAGGTAATAGAACTGCAAAAAGTTATTAACCCTGCTTTCCTGCAAGGGCAGAACAGCTCTATTAAGTCAAAGCACAAAGATTCCTCCATTTTCAATTACCGCTTCAGAGGCGCTGAGGAAAGTTAGCAAAATCCGCCTTGTTGTCCGTCGACGAGAGCGACTCGTGCTTCCAGGATCTGAACAGCTCTTATCAGCCAGTCTTGCTGCTAACGCGGCAGAGGTCTGACTCTCTGCCGCAGTCGCTGCAGGATGTGTTCAGGCTATTTGTATGATAAACACCGCAAGGAGGAGCACACTAGAAACCTGGTGATGAGATGAAAAGCCTTTAAACCACATCAGAAAGAAGGTATTTGTAGTAGTGTTGTTGTTTCATCTGCCTGACAGAAGGATCTTTAAACCTTTGCTGGGGGGTTAAGAGCACGGAGGTGGGTGAGGTCCGGGGCGAATGCAGCAGCGCCCGGGGAGTTATGTCTGCTGAGATCAGTCTGATGTAGGAGGCAAGGCCAGGGGCGAGGGTGCACACGCCGGTAGGTGAGTCACTCGGATAAAGGGAGACTTATGCAGCTGCAATCAGGGTCACCCTGCAGGGAAATCTACCCGGCAACCACTGACTGCCTGAAAAACTATAGGGAGATGGTGATTTAGTGTCAAGGTTTTATGTTAAAGGGACTTTACGGAGTTTTGAATTTTTATGCTCGCGATTGCCCCCTCAGGCCAAATGTGCAACGGCAGCTTCAATAGTAGGCTCGTGCACGAGGCGCGCATGCTGTACGTGCACACTCCTTAATGAAAATAACAGCTGAGACAGTCCCGTGTGTGTGTGTGTGGTCCAGAGGACAGAGGACAGGAGAACGCACAGCTAATTAATTAAATAATTTAAATACACACTGTCACTTTAAGGAGGAATTATTTTAAAAGGCAGAAAAAGTCTTAAACATGAAAATATGAATGCAATAAAACTTGCATTTTTAACGTTACAGATGCGTTTGTTTAAATGAGGAAATGCAGTGTAAAAACTGGCTTTTAATTTAAAGACTTTGGTGGTTTTTGATGATTTATTGCAGTGGTTCCCAAACTTATTTAGCCGCGCACCCCCTTCCATGTCCCGACCATGTCGACACCCCCCCCAGCACCCACATCAGGGCATGGCTATATCTATACAGTGGGGCAAAAATGTATTTAGTCAGCCACCGATTGTGCAAGTTCTCCCACTTAAAATGATGACAGATGTCATTAATTTTCATCACAGGTACACTTCAACTGTGAGAGACAGAATGTGAAAAAAACTCCATGAATTCACATGGCAGGATTTTTAAAGAATTTATTTGTAAATCAGGGTGGAAAATAAGTATTTGGTCAATAACAAAAATTCAACTCAGTACTTTGTAACATAACCTTTGTTGGCAATAACAGAGGTCAAACGATTACTAAAGGTCTTTACCAGGTTTGCACACATAGTAGCTGGTATTTTGGCCCATTCCTCCATGCAGATCTTCTCGAGAGCAGTGATGCTTTGGGGCTGTCGCCGAGCCACACGGACTTTCAACTCCCTCCACAGATTTTCTATGGGGTTGAGGTCTGGAGACTGGCTAGGCCACTCCGGGACTTTCAAATGCTTCTTACGGAGCCACTCCTTTGTTGCCCGGGCGGTGTGTTTGGGATCATTGTCGTGTTGGAAGACCCAGCCACGTTTCATCTTCAAAGCTCTCACTGATGGAAGGAGGTTTTGGCTCAGAATCTCACGATACATGGCCCCATTCATTCTGTCCTGAACACGGATCAGTCGTCCTGTCCCCTTAGCAGAAAAACAGCCCCAAAGCATAATGTTCCCACCCCCATGCTTCACAGTAGGTATGGTGTTCTTGGTATGCAACTCAGTATTCTTCTTCCTCCAAACACGACGAGTTGAGTTTATACCAAAAAGTTCTACTTTGGTTTCATCTGACCACATGACATTCTCCCAATCCTCTGCTGTATCATCCATGTGCTCTCTGGCAAACTTCAGACGGGCCTGGACATGCACTGGCTTCAGCAGCGGAACACGTCTGGCACTGCAGGATTTGATTCCCTGCCATTGTAGTGTGTTACTGATGGTGACCTTTGTTACTGTGGTCCCAGCTCTCTGCAGGTCATTCACCAGGTCCCCCCGTGTGGTTGTGGGATTCTTGCTCACCGTTCTCATGATCATTTTGACCCCACGGGATGAGATCTTGCGTGGAGCCCCAGATCGAGGGAGATTATCAGTGGTCTTGTATGTCTTCCATTTTCTGATAATTGCTCCCACAGTTGATGTTTTCACACCAAGCTGCTTGCCTATTGTAGATTCACTCTTCCCAGTCTGGTGCAGGTCTACAATTCTTTTCCTGGTGTCCTTCGAAAGCTCTTTGGTCTTGGCCATAGTGGAGTTTGGAGTCTGACTGTTTGAGGCTGTGGACAGGTGTCTTTTATACAGATAATGAGTTCAAACAGGTGCCATTAATACAGGTAACGAGTGGAGGACAGAAAAGCTTCTTAAAGAAGACGTTACAGGTCTGTGAGAGCCAGAGATTTTCCTTGTTTGAAGTGACCAAATACTTATTTTCCACCCTGATTTACAAATAAATTATTTAAAAATCCTGCCATGTGAATTCATGGATTTTTTTTTCACATTCTGTCTCTCACAGTTGAAGTGTACCTATGATGAAAATTACTGACCTCTGTCATCATTTTAAGTGGGAGAACTTGCACAATCGGTGGCTGACTAAATAAGTTTTTATATATATATATATATATATATATATATATATATATATATATATATATATATATATATATATATCAGACGTCAAGCTAAACAGACAGGGTTAAAAAATATGATCGACCTTTTTCCCCATCACTTTCATTTTTTAAATAGTAATGAATAAGCATTCGATACCATTACAATTTCCTTTGATTTAATTTTAATTAATTATTGAGTGCCCAGGTAGCACATAAAAAATGCAATTTCACAGTTTTCTTAAAGTAGGAACGTTTAACCTGTGCGGCCAGAGCCCTCTCCTTCCTTCGGCTCTGCGTAAACCTGAACTGGCCACCTACTTGTGCGTAATCAAATGTCTATAGGGGAAAAGATGGAAAATCTATAGCCATGAGGTTCACTTTTGCCTCAGACCGACTTATTGCTGTTTTATGGTGTGGCTGAATCTGCGATCCACTGCCACGCAGACTGGAATAACACATGCTGCAGTAACATGAGTTGTGGTCAGGTTCGGAGTCACTGGCTGGAGCGGACCCGACTTTAATAAGTCATCCCAAAATAGACGCTAATATCTTAATTTGACCTGGAATGAAAAATGTTGTTATAAAACCTCTTAAAAGTTTTTATCACGGAGGAGGCAGCGCTCATTTCTGCCTTCAGTCTGACGGCGCGCCGGAGTTTGCGCAGTTTGCGCGCTTATTGAATGTGTGTGTGCGTGTGCGTGCGTGCGTGTGCGTGCGTGTGCGTGTCACAGCTCCATGAGCCGCTCCAGTCCCCGCGTCTCGTTATTGGCGCTATTTCAACCAATGTTGTAAAACTACTTCTGCCCAGCCCAGATGTGCTCACATGTGCACCCGTGAGCCGTGGTTCCGCTGGAACACGTCTGACCTCTGACAGACGCACTCTGAACTTCAGATCTTCAGCGCGCTGTTAATAGCCTGACACGTTTAGTCAGTGTGCTAATATAATAATATAATAATGCTAAAATGCTCAGATGGGAATCATTTCTTGATTTATTTTGCTACATCCACAATGTTCTGTGTGTGAGGTTTACAATGTCAGAACAGCTGCATGAGACAGGTGTTAATTACAATCTGCCAGAATGACTCGCCACCTTCAGATTCCTCCAACACCGTTAAAAATGATCAAATACGGAACATATCGGCGTGCGCAGGCCAGAGTGCTGAAGCTCGGCGCATTGTTATTATGAAGCTAGGGCACGCGCGCGCAAAATATACTTGTTTTCTGTTTTCAATTACATTTATTGGGCCCACTTACTTTTTCTTAGGCCCACCCACAAATGAGTTTCTGGCTACGCTAATGGTGACATATGACAGCGCACCCCCTAGCGGCAGCTCGCACACCCCCAGGGGTGCGAGCGCCACACTTAGGGAGTCCCTGATTTATTGGATGGAAAACTGTTTGAAGTACTGATGCATTTTTATTCCTACAAAAAATATTCATGCCATTGTAAAAAAACAGCAACTAAATGAACCAAAGTGTCCCCAGTTTAGCGTGATGGTCCTAATGGTTTTACGCAGGACTTTATTATGCATGAGATTAATTTGCAGAAGTTTATTTTTAATTTGTCACTTCACGTCATTATCTCTCCCCTTGGATCAAGGGAAGTGTCCTTGCAACGATTACCAGTTCATCACAGCAGCAGATGACTGAGTCTTTTCCAGAGGATTATTCTAAACAACAGCAATTCCCTCGCTCCGAAGTGCCATCAAGTCTGGCTTCAAACCTCCAAGCAACTCTTCACCAATAAATAATCTCACACTTAAGCCCAGGAAGCCACGTGAAATGACTTCATTAGTGTTTAATTGTTACTGCAGCTGATGAATCCCGTTTCAAAGTAGAGGCTCCTGTTGTGTTTGAGTGTTTCAGACTCTCATGGAGTTACTTCTTTACCCAAAGCACTTTAGAGTTAATCCATGCAGATTATCGATCTCTGCGCTGCAGGAAGATTTACGTAGATCCTCGCTGACTCACCCCGCAAAGATCAGGTGTCTCCTGCTGTTTATAAGGAATTGGTGACACGTCCTGTTAACTTATTCTGGATTATGCTGAGACCAGTTTAACTTCCAACAACTAAATATATAATTCTGCATGATTTAAGTTTAATTTGGTGATTTAAGTGAACAAAATCCAATCTTGATAAAATCTATAGAAATTGGCTGATTTTTGGCGACTTTTCCTTTCAGACACGATGAGGCACCGAGGCATTCCCAAATCTGATTCCAGTGGGAAGCAGACCTGACATTAGTGAGCCGTCCAAATGTGTCTTTTAATCACATTATTGTCCTTTCATTTATTCTATTATTGGCTCCATTATCACCACGGCGACGCTCGCTGCATTACCATCCAGGCTGGAATCCGTTGGTGCGGTAGGCAGATGAGGGGAGAAAAAAAAACATGAAAGGATGATGGAGATGGGATGAACGATGGGAGGGGAGGTGGAGAGCCATCAAGCTGACCCAGTTTAGAAGGACAGAGGGAGGTGGTGGTATGGGGAGCTGATGCCAGCATCACAACTGGGCTTGGGAACCTGCTGGGCCATCTGGCGGCTCTTTAATTGGGTTGGGGGGGGGGGGGGGGGGGGTTACACCTGAATGGCACACCTCCGAAGTGAAGGCTAGAGCAAAAAATAAATAAATACCATGAATAAATAACAGCAGCTAAACCAGAATGGTTAGATCAACTGTTTATTTGTTTGCAAAACAAGCAGAAAGGACAAATCTCTGTGAAGCTTTGAAATAAATTCTAACCATTTGGTGCCACAACAACATGTTTTTAACCCCCCACCCCCCACCCCACCCCACCCCCACCCCACCCCCCCAGTGGGATCTAATGGTGACAGGGCAGATAGGAGGTTTGTGATCTACAGGATGATTACTCGGTAATGGAGAAAGGTCAACGCCTCCTGGCATTCCATGAACATAAACAAGCAGCAGTGGATGACCCTCGGTTGCCTGCTGTCGGCTGAATCACGCGGTGGGGACGACACAAAAGTTTTCATCTCATTCTCCACTGGACGAGCAATCATTGAGGTTCGAATAGGAGCAGAATGATTGTTTGGTTTGTTGTCAGTAATCTGAGGTTCTGGTGTGAGCGGGACAACAGACGCTACAGGGGCAGTGGCGTGTCCAGATCTTTTAAAATGGGGTGGCCCAGGTGAGGCACAACTTTGTGCATGGGTGGCACCAGTGGTTATGCTTTTTTTGTTTTACCCCCAAGCCTTTTGTGGTCAATGAAAAGCCTATTTAAAGGTAAATTAGTGTGGTGGCACTTGGGGTGGCCAGTCAGATTCCAAGGGTGGCATGTGCTACCCCAGGCCACTCCCTGGACACGCCCCTGTACAGGGGGGTCACACACAAAGCTCATAGTCAGCTGGGTAGACTTTAAAGGTCTCGTTCACTCGTTTTTCAGTAAATCTGCGGTGGCCTCTGTTTCAGGGAGCAGATGTCGGTCAGGGGAGTGGGGGTGGTGGAAAATGGCAGGTTTACGCATTATTATTCACGATATGCAAATATATCGCTTCTGATTGGAATGCAGCAAGGCAACTCTTCCACTGACTTTGTCAGCAGAACTCAGAATACTGTAACGTTAGATTGAAACGTCTTCAGAGATCCAAACTTACCCGAGTCTGAGGAGGAAGGGGAAATGGAAAAGTTTAAAGCCCCCATTAGTTGTCACATACTGGGGGAGCGGTGAGCAGCAGACACGGCAGCACTCGGGAACCATTTGATGGTTCAAACCCCCCCCCCCCCCCCCCCCCCAATTGAATCCCTTAATTCTGAGTATCAAGCGGAGAGGCATTGGGTCATTTCTAAAGTTTTTGGTATGACCCGACTGTGGATTTGAACCCACAATCTCCCAATTTTAGGGCAGACTCTCATCCCACTTTGCCACTGTGCTGGTATAAGAGCCATTTCCTGACCTTTTGTCAATGAACGCATCAGAACGGTATTCACACGTACGTACTCTTTCTCCTACAAGAGCAGAACGTTTGTGGCAATCGTCAAATGCTTGTAGTTGTAGTGAGCAGGTGCTAGCAGTTAGCTTCTGCTATCCAAGACAGGTGTGACCAAGTCACTGCTTTGCAAGTCACAAGTAAGTCACAAGTCTTTCCACTCAAGTCTCAAGTCAAAGACAATCAAGTCCAAGTCGAGTCCAAAGTCAATAATATAGAAGTCAAAGTCAAGTCCAAGTTCTTAACTTAGAATTTTCAACTCATAATCAAGTCATCTGTCCAACTTCAATTTAATGATGATACTAAATTCCAGAAATGAATTCTTCTTGAAGCTTCATTTATTTGATCAAACAAGCAGAAAGTGCAACTGAAACTGATTATAATGTGGCAATACGGGAGTGGTCTATGACCTGTGGACGCCAAGGATGGCAATTGTATCTGCTCGAGTGCAATTTCATTAACAACGCCACCTTGGGAATTTCACCCAAGGAATTAAAGCATATAGATTCATTCCACTTGACAGCAGACGTGGTTTCAGAAGTTACAATGATTTTATTTTATTTTAAAAAAAACTGTTTAAAAGACATTTTAAAAACTGCCATGTAAAATATAAAAATGCTAAAATTAATGACAAAACCAAATGAATTTAAACCAAACAAAAATATGTTGACAAGCAGGACTGAGGCTAGTGATGGAGGCGGGTGACTCGGGGCAGAGAAGCCCCAACCAGCAAAAAATAAAAATATCCGGGATTCACCCCCGGCAGTGAGCATTCATACCAACGTGAGAACCCAGCACCATCACACTCGCACACAGGACCACCACCTCCGAGGCCACACCCCACACCTCCTGCCTCAGCCTGCACAAAGAAAACAAAATTAAAAGAGAACTGTATAAAATCTGTACGACGTTGATCAGCTGTTCTGCCTCCTGGACTCCAGCCAGGAGCCAGGGGAACTTCCTTCAACCAGCTGATTTAAAACGTGGTAAAGAGAAACAAGACGAAACAGCGGCGCCTCCGGCCGGACCACGGAGGAATCTAAAGGACAGGGAAGAGGTAGAAAGTTACCCAACAAACAAATGGCCCAGTGTGGGGACGGCGCAGCACACACCTACCGGTCCTCCCGCTAGTAACGCCTGAACAGAAGGGAACTCTCTGCCCAGAAGCAACGAGGATACAGCAGGCAAGCGATGACATCACACCCAACACTGACCCAAATGCCCAAGCTGCAAAGTTCACAACACAGACTGAGACACAGTAGCCCTAAACGATAGCCATCTAGGTACATACCACGGTTGAAGCAGAGCCGATCGCACCATAAACGCAGCCTGAGGACACGGGCTGGCAGTACCAAAACGCAGCGGCATAATGGCACCAGCTGTTTCCCGAACCTACTTCCTTACCGGAAGAGCTCCCCTTTTATAGCAGCAGCGCCCTCCTACGTGCGGAGGGCGTACTGCTCTAAACCAATAAAATTGGAGCATGCGTTTCATAATGCTACAATAAACAAAGTGCTGCTGCATTTAACAGAACATCAAACCCAGAACCAAGAATGATTTATGATTTTTGGTCCATGTCGGGCCACTTTTGTGCTAAAATATCAAATATGCTCAAGTCATCATCAAGTCAACAGATGCAAGTCAATTCAAGTCGCAAGTCATTGGCATTCAAGTCGTAAGTCTTTATAGATTTTATCAAGTCAAGTCAGAAGTCATTAAAATAATGACTCGAGTCTGACTTGAGTCCAAGTCATGTGACTCGAGTCCATACCTCTTCTTTCTGAGACACATCCTGCTGTCTACTTCCTGTGGGCGGTCCAAAGCCAAAGTAGATGTGGCAACAAATACAAATTTTCCTTGTGACATAGAAGAGACTAGACTTTTACCGACCAGTCATTTTCCCATTTATAATCCTGAATCCAGTGTGCATGTGCAACTCGGTGATCCATCTTATTTCTAAAATGACAAGTATCCCACGCTTTCTCAGCCATCGAGACTATGAGGAAAAAAACTGAGAAATTTGCTCACATCTGGGCTCGTGTCACCATCCAATGCAGATGCATGCCTATAAATCTGTACTCAGTGTTCAACAAATCATCTAAAACGTAGATCCCTTTGCTGTAGATGTGCATGAATATGCATAGAGATACAAGATGTGGTAATTTTCCATCTCCTGTAACAGGAATAGGATTACTTAGAAGTATCACACATACACACACACCACACACACACACACACACACACACACAAAGAGTTTGATCAATTGTATAGTATGGAAGAAGCCTCCCACATGCACTTTGCGACAAATCATTGAGCTCCCTCAAAGTCCTCGTTTGTGCCGAAGTATCTCTGTCACTGCCAAGCGGGCCTCTCAGTGGATCGCCCCCACAATAACCTTGCAACAATTCAAAAGGAGACCAAAGGGAGGCTGAGCTAACATGGACGTGCGTAGGAGTTTTTTCAGCCACGAGGGAGGTTGAGAGGGAACCAGTCGCTGCTTGGAGCTCATTGCCGTCCTTTACCTGAAGCTGAATTGCCTTTGATGAATCATCTTTATTCTTTGATCACAGGCTTTCTTTTATTTGGCACATTGTTCTTTTTCTTCCACTTGCTCTCAGTGTGACTCGTCTTAGAAATATCTGTTGATGATGGTGAAAGCTGCTGCCGGTGGAGTGTTAGCCCGGTGCTGAATTCACAGCTGGAGAGACCTGTGGTTTTAAGCTTTCTCTCCGAGCTGACAAGCCACCGCAGTGATTGTGATCACCACCTCGTGTTGGCACCATTTCTGCTGGCAGTCACATTCAGTGCCAACCTTTAGTGTGATTTCCATGTGCTTTTTCATTTTTATTGTACAATTTCTTCACTTTTCAGATAAGTTCTAATTTAGCTGCTAAAAACTGGAATAATTCATGGATTGTTTTAAATTTGCACCACAGTAACTATTCTGGGAAAGTATTTGTTGCCTTTTTATTCATTTGCTTGATATAATTAAGCTTTTGATCACTTCATTGCTTTATTTGTTATTTTTCTTCTATAAATCAGTTTGTTTGATGTTGAGATCAAGCAAGCGCTGTCCATGGTGCTGACTTCACCAATATGACGCATTTAAGAAATAAATCAACTGAAATTATTTTGTGAAGTTCTCATATAAACAAACTAAGTGACAATTTTCTATTTAAAATTGCACTTTTTGTTGCTGGAAAAAGGAAATTAGAATGAAACGCAGTGTACATCTTCAGTAGTTTAGTTTAAAATAAATCACTGCCTATTTGAACCTATTTTTTCACATTAAGGTGTTTTTCTTTAGATTGCATTGGAGGGAACAGTAGCATGTTGTTCTCATCCCTTTGAAGTTGGGAATCAAACATAATTTAAAGCAATTCTGGAGCTTACATTTAGATTTTTTCAGAGAAACCTTTAGTTGCCTTTGAATCGCAGCCGGTGTGATGCTTTTATACGCGACAATGAAATGAATGGAGAGTACATGAGTTCAGTGAGCACAGACTGCAGCAACGAAGGAAAATTAGACCATCAATCTTCACCATGCGTTGGTTTTCTTTAGCAAGCCATTATCCTCTTGAATTGCTATGGTGACAGAGCAAATTACAACCCGCACAACAAGAGTACGTAAATAGTTCCTATCTGCAGTGGAAATGTTGCGCTGGAGTTTGAAACGACTGCCTAGTTCAACTATGAAAACTTAAACGTTTGGGAACGTGTGAGGTGAATCCGAATGACTTGCTGCCTTTGATGAGACACATTTCTGAAATTTCTCTCAATTTCATTTATTGCTTCCTGGCTGCATGGTGGTACAGTTGGTAGTAGGGATGAGCGAGTACACCACTATCTGTATCTGTATCTGTTCAACCATCTAAATTATCTGCATCTGTGACTGTACTCAGAGTGGGCGTGGTCTAACCCGGAAATGGGTGTAGTTTAACCGGAAGTGGGTGTGGTTTAACCAGAAGTGGGTGTGGTTTACATCAATGCGTTATTTTAAGTCTGATCAGAAGTTGCTATGTGTATTGTTTATTTGAGAACTATTTACAGAGCAGCCTCAAAGTTGAGATTAAATGTTTTTGATCACAATAGTAAAGGAACTATTACAGAACAAGTTTTTCTATTAAATCAGAACATTAATATTTAAGTGCATGAATTAAGAGAGAGAAGAAAAGATCTTTTCTATAGGCCTCTCAAGATAAAAATCACGAGGCGCTTCACAAAAACAAAACATGTAAAATAGAAAAAAGAATTTAGAAAATGATTAAAATATATTGTAAATGAGCAAAAAATAGACAATTGTGATTGAAAAATGTAAAGAAAGAGGGAGAGTGAATAGGAAAGAGGGAGTGGATCCTGAGGAAGAGGAGAGAGAGAGAGAGGGCAAAAAAATCCCGACTGGATCGGAGGCAGTGAGTGACGCAGCACGAGACGTTTTCAGCTCTGTCTTGTCAAATTCACCACGTACGTTACGAAAAAAGTAACTTTAAATAACTTTAAAGTTACTTTAAAAAGAAGCAAACTGAAGAAAACATAGGGAGTACTGAAGAAACGTGAACAGTGAAGCAAGCACAGAGAGATCCGTTACTGTGTGTGTGTGTGTGTGTGTGTGTGTGTGTGTGTGTGTGTGTGTGTGTGTGTGTGTGTGCGTGCGTGCGTGCGTGCGTGCGTGCGTGCGTGCGTGCGTGCGTGGATGGACCGGACGCTGTATCTGTATCTGTTCAACCATCTAAATTATCTGCATCTGTGACTGTACTCAGAGTGGGCGTGGCCTAACCCGGAAGTGGGTGTAGTTTAACCAGAAGTGGGTGTGGTTTACATCAATACGTTAGTTTTGTGTGTAGGGAGGGGCGGGCTCGCTATTTTACTGGCCAATCACAGAGCGTGAAGACAGTCAGTTCCCCAATGAGGATTTTCCTTCAGTACGATAAAAGATATTTACGAGTTTTACTCGTTTCATGCTCGTACTCGTCAAAAATGCTTTATCCGTACCGGATACTCGTCTGAAACGAGTATCCGGCTCATCCCTAGTTGGTAGCATTGTTGCTTTGCAGCAAGAAGGCTGCAGAATGAAATCCCACATATGTGACCTTTCTCTATGGAGTTAGCATGTTCTCTCTCCATGCGTGTGAATGTTTTCTCCAGGTACAAGACCAAACCATGCAGGAGAGGGGAGTTGGTGACTCTAAATTGCCCCATGTATGAGTGCGCGCATGACTGATTGTCTCAGTGTGTCCCTGTGATGGGCTGGACACGTGTCCAAGGGTCTCCCACCTGATGACTGCTAGAGTTAGATACCAGCTCCTTCCGACCCTGCTATTGATGAAGAGGTGAAAATGATGGATGGATTTCTGTTACTATAAAATGTTAGTTACAAAAATTGCAGTAAATGTAAAAAAAAACAATAAATTCATTCGTTGTCGTTTGTTTATCTGCGTCTTCTGGGTAGCGGCCTCAGCCTAAAGCCTAATTTATACTCCTCTGTCTGCGTCGGAACGAACGCACACAACGCCATGATCTGTCCTTTCGAGGGCTCTCCGATAGGCTCGCAAGGACGGACGGAGTAGAGATCTCTTTTCTAAACATTTGTCCGTCAAGACAGAGAATGCAAGCTTGTGATTGGTCAGAACACGCCGTCATCTACAGCACCACCATTGCACCCTCAAAAACATAAAGAGAGCCGAGGATATCTAGCGGCAAACACGGAGCAGCTCGAAGAATCTCTCGTGGGAAAAACTCTAAAAACAGGAATGTTTTATTCGCCTGTGACTGGAGAAGTGAAGAGTGTTTTATTTGTGGACGGGAAATGATGGTAAATGTGGTTTTAAGGGTGGCAAGCGCATGAAGAGGTGGAGGAGGGTAAGGGACAAATTTTTCCACATTGAAAAGTCTCTTAAATACAAAAATCACACTATAAACACTCTATCTTGGACTGGATACATGACGGGATATCACAGAACAGCACTACGCCCTCTGCTGTCCTGGCGGGGAATTGCTTTGCAACACTCCCCAGGAGACGGAGAAGTATGAGTGCAAATGGTCTCCGTCCATGCGTGCGTGTCTCTCCCTTGTGGAGCTGACGGAGAAGTAAAAATTAGGTTTAAACCATCTTCTCCCCACCATCCCCTCCCCACCAGCTCCCCCCGTGGGGTGTCCCAAAGTGTTCGCTAGCAATCCTTACAGTGTTCCATGGGTCCACACGGCACCTCCTGCTTCACCGAAACATTGCCTCGGCATAATGAAGGAGTTTAACCGCTGTAATGTTTAGAGCTGTTTGGTCCTGGGGAGCTTTATACCCACTGGTAGGGTCTCTCATGACAAACTGGTCTGAGCCTGAAAGGTTATAGAAAGCATGGGTCACCCCTGAGCTGACCTAGGGTCGGGGCTGGTGTGTGAGCCCTTGTTGGCCAGGTTTCTGTGCATGGGGCCCAGCTGGGCCCAACCCGAACCAGCTATATCATCTGCAGCAGGAACATCCGCTGCATTTTGGACCAGGTGGCAGACCAGGGTGGAGGTTTTGGCGGTCTGTTCCCCAGAATATTAAATAACATCTAGTGAGAATAATCCCATGATCATAAAACAAAAACATGGAGTTAGGCGCCACCAAAGCATTCTACAACATCCTGTTCCAAGTGAACACCGTCCCATTAAAACTAGATTGGTGGACACTTATGTTTGGACCAAAACGGGGTTCCTATGGGTGGTTCCTGGAAGGTTTTATGGGTGGCTGTGACTGAATTTAGTTGTAACACAACAATATTTACTTTTACGGGACAATGAAGTAAAATAACCACATTAAGAACATGTGTGTTGGTTCCTTTTGAAACTTCCTGAATGTAATCTGACTAAAATGAGGAGACCCTGTTAATCTGCCCTCTAGCTGAGCATCTGTAGATGTTTAGATTGTGGCGAAAGGAGCAAGAAGAGCTGACATGTTTCATTCACCTGCTGACGGGTGTGTTGGCATAACGAATGTGAATTCGGCGTTCCACAACAAATTTGATCATTAACACTTAAACATCTAAAAACACAGTAGTTACAGCAGGAGTGGCGTTGTTTCCTTTGCAGCCAGCCCTGACTGTAATGTAAATACACCTGGTGTGTACAGAACGTTTTACGTGTTGCCCTGCAACACGACCGGCTCCAACGTCTTGTAGCTGATAATAATAATGAAGCCAGACCTGAGATTTACGGTTTGTGTTGTATGACGGTAATAACTAATTGTTTGTTACTGCTCTGTGGTGTTAATATTGAGTTTAGGAGGAGTGAGCAGCTTTGTTTTGAATTCAGAGTCCCGGCCAGATCACTCTGGACCTCAGCTGATGTTTGCTCAGGCTGAGCCAGCAGCTGCTCACACGCTCTGCCTCACTCACTCATCAGATAAGACCAGCTCTCTGCCTGTGATACGAATCCGTCACAGAGGCTGAAAAAGCACAACTAACTTTGTTCTACCTCTGTCTTCTCATGCAGCAACTGCCTGGCTGCCCATCTCCGCCACAATGACTGAGAGTCGAAGGGAAGCGCTGGCGGCGGCGGCCCCCGCGCCCACCACTGCCTCCTCCTCCACGGCTGGCTCCAACACCACCAGCATGGCTGGAGCGGGCACGGGCGAGAAGGACGAAGCCTTCTCCAAGCTGAAGAACAAGTTCATGAATGAGCTGAACAAAATCCCACGTGAGTGCTTATTTCTTTTCTTTAGTCGGAGAGGCAAACTGTTTCAGATGTTCTCAAAAACGGATTTTCTGGCTCGATCAGCTTTAAAATGGATGGAAATCGGCTTATTTTCTGCTCAATTTACTTAAAGGAATTACAAATTTCATAAAACATGAAACCATCTAGAGGCAATAAATAGAAAGTACTTCATTTGATGTGTTCATTCCTAAAACTAACTGGAAGCTAGATCTATTAGATAGGCATCTGTAATCTTCAGGAATCTTGCTGCCATCTTTAAAATCACCTAAACTTTGGACACCTTTGAAGTATTGACTCTAAACTGGCCTAATAACTCAGCGACACCTCTGTTTGAAAGCTTGGCAAATGCAGAATGTCATCTTCCGTTCGTGATTTTAAATGATCCCGACAAAAAGAGAAAATATTCAACACGACCTTGTTGTAACCATGAGTCAGAAATGATTCAGCTTCGGTTGTCTTAAACTTTTGTTGGCGATGCAGAATCAGCAGTCAGAACCATCCTTGACATTTGATGATGATTTCTAAACAACAAACTGTTTTAATTTGTTAGTATTTAATCTCTTTGCAGAGTTATCTCTGAAGTGGCTTCTGGAACAAAAGTTTATTATGTTCTCTGAACCATTTAGAGGAAGCAGGTTTTTTTTTGTCAAGTTTGAAACGTCTTTGAACGGCTCCAGTTCTTAATAGTTAATCTAACATTATAGGTGACTTTTAAACAAGTCATAATAGTCATTTGTCTTCACAAGACATGTTCATGAAGCTCTTTGCATAATGTTCCTCTCTAATAGCGATTTCAGCAGTTTTATTAGTGACTGATTCATAACCCTCCAGAATGAGCTGTTTCTGGCCACGCCCACCAGTCTTATCCTTTAATCTTAATTATTACTTTCTTTTTCTTGTTGTTTATTTATTTATTTATTTATTATTATTATTATTTTATTGGAGAATAGAATAACCCATATTTAACTTTGAGCATCACAGTTGTAGTTAGAAATCTAAATATCCCCTCTTGATTCCCAACAAAATGGGGAGATAAGACTTGATAGACTCAGACTGGAACCACCAACATTGGTAACATTTGGAGAATCCAATGGGATGACTGACTTATCATTATCAGAACACATCTTGAAAACTGCATTTTATTGCCACAAAGGATGTAGGAAAAAGAATAAATGTGGCATCTAAAGGCATGGACAGTTTTGTGTCATCTGCATACGAACAATTATGTTTGCTTAATGGCTTTAAATGGTAAAATGGTAAATGATCTGTATTTGTATAGCACCTTCTTGGGGTGATATAACCCCCCAACAACACAATCAGCCATTCACCCATTCACACACACATTCACACACTGGTGGGGATTAGCTAAGATGTAGCCACAGCTGCCCTAGGGCGCACTGATAGAGGCGAGGCTGCCAAACACTGGCGCCACCGGTCCATCCGACCACCACCAGCAGGCAAGGCAGGTTACGTTTCTTGCCCAAGGACACAACAGCAGCATTCTCTGGTCAGAGCGACCTGGTCGAACCTGCAACCTTACGATTACTGGACAACCCGCTCCTCCTCCAGAGCTACTGCTGTCCTTGTAAATCAGCTAATCAAGATGAAACTTCTGAATAGAGAAAACAAAAGGACTGAGGACTCATCCCTGAGGTACACCAGAGGTCAGCTGAGCCACTGAAAACTAGAGTTTCAAAATAATGAATTAAAAAAAAATTCAATTAGCTTTCTAATGTATTTGTACTTAATGACAGATCATTATTAAATCTCAAAGCGTGGTTTCTGTATCATAAAAGGCAAGCCCATAAGCTGCAAAAACACTGTTATTTGTAAGCTTGGAAAAAGATAAAGGTAAATGATGTAAATTAGGTTTCTCAATCAGTGGATGTAAAGTTGTAAGTTTAAAATGAACATAAAAATATCCCGTGGCTCTAGGATCATTACCTATTCATGAGATAAAAGGACTGACAGTGGAAATGCTTAAAGGGCCCAGTGGGAACAGCAGAAAGAGGCCATGCAGAAAAACAAGCTGTTTATTTTAGACGCGATGACGCAGACCTGAATATAATGTTAGTTTTACTTTCTGTCAAATCAGCTTCTTCACTGAAAACGTTAAGCCATACATGTGCCTGTAGGAGTTTTGAGAACATGGCTGTCATTCTGGAAAGAAGTGTGCAGTGTGTGCAGTAGAATCCTACGGTAACTAACGGCAACGTGTTCGGCTCCGGTGGAAGAGGCGCTTTATTTCCTCACCAAGGACACAAGTGACATCATTCCAAGCGCAGCATGTAGCATGTATTCAGCGTGGAAAATTCCTTCTCCTACGGCAGGATGCATCAATTCTACCACAATAAAATTCACTATTTGTGTTGAAATCTCAGTGAAATTCTTTTTAAACAAGAAATTGATTGAAAATGGAAAGACGTTTGGATTTTTGGTTCAGGAGATGAAAAATAGGATGTCGCTGATCTTCCCTCAGGCTCTTTCTGCTTGTCACCACAGCAATCCCCCCTAAATCTGGTCCAACTAATTTTTTATGCCCTTCTCGGGCAAAGCTGGAGATTTATTTTCTTTTCTCTCTGCACTGTCACCTAATCTATTTTATACCTTCAGGTAAAAAAAAAAAAAATGTTCCAAACAAATTCCTGTCCATCATGGCGGGTGTCGCTGCCCGGCCTTCCTTTTAACCGTTTTCTATCACCTTATCCCCTCAATCAAAAGCAGGACTTTGCTCTGCAGTGCGGCCAAGCGGATGATGAATGCCCGAAAGACCTGTTTACTCCGTGGAATATCGATACTGTCTGGGGAAAGTCATGCAGTAAATTTAACAAGAATACGTGAGAGGGGAAGCTGCGCTCTCGGCTCTGCCCCTCCACCTCGCCTGCAAAAGATCTTCTTTGAGGCTCATAACCCAGTTTAAGCTCCACGGGCTCTCAGTGTGGTGGCATGAAGCTGTCACTCCGGCCTAACTCGCTGCTCAATTTCTGCCAGCTGCAGACTTCTGCTGGCCGGTGGCTCTGGCAAGCAAAACACACCAAACATTATCAACATCCTGGTGAGTGTTTAAAAGCCATATATATTCAGGCTGATTTACATTTAGTTTCAAAATGAAACCATCATAAATGTGCACAAAATGAGCTGTTCTGCAACAAAAGTATGCTTTACTTTTCCGCACTCTGAAGTTTGACTAATCACAATGAAACACTGCTGCCGCTCGCTGAACCGATGCAGCTGCAACTACTGATAAAGGCAGACGCTTTGATCCTGGAGCACTAACTCCAGATCACAGTTTCCATTCATGTCATGTTTGAGTTTTTCTTTCACCAGCCGGAGACGGAAAGCTGGAAATGAGTCACAGAATTTAGCTAAAATAAAAGCAAAGTTTAAAAATAAGATATCTGAATAAAAAAGTAAGACTCTGTTATTATTAACTTAAAGTATCTTTCCGGAGTTTTCCTCTTTCAGAATTTATGTTTGGTTTTTCAGAAACCCGTAAAAGTGATTGTCTTATCATGTACTGTGATATAATGTAAGCAATACAGTAAGAGTTACAGTAGTCTCAGCGTGAGGAGATGAAGGTGTGGAGAACGCTCTGAAGTTCAGAGCGGGACAGAATGGGACTCAGCTTAGCAACGTTCCTGAGATGGAAGAAGGAAGAGCGAACAAGAGAACTGACATGAGAATCAAGGGTGAGAGCTGGGTCAAAGGTCACGCCAAGATTCCTGACGGAAGGTTTGGTGTGGGAAGCAAGCGGCCCAAAACGATCTCCTAACACATGGATGTTCTGCTTCCTGATCACGTGACGTGTGACGTACGCGGATGAAGATCGGCTTTAGAGCAGGGATGTTTGTTCTCACGGTGCGGGGGCTCGTCCGACGCCCACACAATAAAAAGATGCAAATGTCGACTTTAGTCGTCACTGGCAGTTAATGACTTAATATTACAATTAAAATTATTGTTCATATTAATGCCCTCCCAAATTTGTAAACCCTTTCTTTACATTCACGTAATTATTTCTTTCTTACATTTGTCCTCCATTTTTCTGTTATTATTGTTAATATTATTTTATTGCAATACTAGAGGTGGATGTTCTGAATAAAATGTATTATTATATTAACCAACATGCTGGTATTAAACTAAACTAAGATCTTTTTTTGGACTAATTACTACCTGAAATGACAGTAAGCACAACTACTCAGACATGTGTTCGTAAGTGTCTCAACGTATTTAACACTGACTGCTCACCGTCGACAGGCAGCAGGGTTTATTAGAGAGGATTAGGGTGGAGGATCAGCAGAGCCGCTCGTCTCTCCTGCCTGCTGGCATCCAGCCCGATCCGCGACTCTCCGACCACGTTAAAATATTTGGTACCAGAGAAACTGGCGTCGGCACAGTCATACTTGTAAATGTCGTACTCTGATTGTGTGACAGTTACTTATTTGTACTTGATGATAAAACTGACTTATCATTTTAATGAAAATGCCTGTTCACACCTGATGAGCTCCTTCGTGTGAACATAAATAGGTGTGAGCGTGTTTTCAGTGTTATTCCTTGAATTTGAATTAAACTGATTGTTCATCCTAAATTAAATAAATAAATAAATAAAAAGCCATTGTTAAAACTGGAAAAGAACAAATAGAGGCAGATAGATGATAAATAGTGTCTCTATAGAGGTCAAATGTTTTTGAAAAACACATCTTGAGGATGTTTTGCTACTTATTTGCTGATGTTTCTCATTTCAGATCAAAAAGTGCAAAGAGCCAAACTTTAGTGAGAGATAAGATCAAGCATCCAGACAACCAGAAACCCAAAGGACTTTTAAACCCAAATCGCATCTTTAATGCCACTGTTATGTAATGAAATAGATTACAGGTATTTAATGAGCCATAAGGCGTGGGATTCCATAGGAAATATGAAATCCACCTTACGGATCGCAGGGTTATTTAAACCAGAAGATTGGATCTTTTTATTGCAGGGATTAGATAACCGCTATGTATTCACTCAGAGACACAAGAGAGAGAGTCAAGTTTAAAAATTAAGAATTTTAAAGAATTTTAGAATTAAACTAGACTGACTTTAAAACTAAATGTATGGTGTAACTAAAATGGATGGGACAGTGAATGGATGGCGTGTGATGTTAAATCAGAACCAGCAAATCCGAAGAAGCGATTAGTTCTGATGGGAACTGGAGGTGTTGTTTTTGCATTAAGCTTTGGTTCGGAAGTTCAGAAACACATGAGACACCATCATGTCGGTCTACCTACCCTTCGGGAAGTCCTCTGTAGATCAGGAATATCGAGGTAAAGTGGACCCTCTCTGGAACAGAGCCGGTAGGAAAAAGCCGCAGTTCCGATCAAACCCGTCTTGAGTTACTTCCGGGCACACGACAAGTTATTGGCATCTGGTGGGACCCTAAAGCCTGGGTCCGGATGGTTGAGCTTTTGTTCTGAAAGGAACTGCTGCCGCTGTTGGAAGAGCGACTGGATTTTTCGGCTTGTCGTTGTTCTTTCGGTTAAAGAGTAGAGATCAGGATTGGCCACTCCGTCACTTTCTCTGGAACGCTTTGAACTGGCGTTAGAGCTGACGTGGCATAGTTTTATACTTCGGATGTTATGGTTTATTGTCGAATGAAAAATTACCAAACACCATCAGAACCACGCCTCCGTCAGATCTGTGAGATTCTGATTGGATCAGTGACAGTAATGTGTTATGTCTTTTAACGCTACGTGAAATGAGTCCTGTTGGAACACTAGTGTCAGTTGCAGCTTTGAGCCCTGTCGTCACAGGTATTGTTTGGCAGTGTTGGGAGTAATGCGGTACAGAAGTAATTAATTACTGTAATGCATTGCTTTTTGTTGTAATGTGGTAATGTAAGGCATTACAGGGAAAGAAAATGGTAATATTTACTCGGTACAATTGTCAGTAACGCGGTAATTACAACGCATTTTAAACCCAGAATCAAGATGCGTTTCTTAAAAATTCAGATTGCGGGAAACCTGAAAAAAGATCCAGTACCTGCATATGTTACGTCATTTATGGACTCAGCTTTGAAGGCAGAGAGGACGTAGCGGTACCGGCTCAAATACTCCAGCTGCGTCCTGCACGCGGCCGCTGTAACATTCACAAAATCGCTCCACTAAAACAAAATAATTCACCTGCGATCGTTCATATCAGCGCATGTTCTCTGGTATTCTGTACTTTTCTGACGTGCTTTGCCTCAGCTGAGTTAATCTGGGCCCCGGTGATTTCAACTCATTGCTGCTGGAGCGCTGCGCATGTGAAGATCCCTTTGGCTGATAGTTAGAAAGTAGGAAATCTAGGAAACAGTTTCTTCTGGAAGACGGAGAAAATATGCAGCATGCAGGAAGGTTAGAGAGAGAAAGGGCAGGAAATGATTCAAATAAAATCAAGAAAACAAAACAAAGTGCTTGAAAAGACAAAAAGTAGGTAGATTTATCCCCAATACACATTTTTACCAGTGAAAAGCAATAATACATAAGCATTTAATATTTATACATGTGATAGAATCAGATCACCCCAGAAGTCAGTCCCACATCCAGGGCCGTATCAAGGCATTTGGGGACCAAGGCTAAATAGACTTGGAGCCCCCACCACCTCACTCGCCCACCGCTCAGTTAATCTAAGATGGCAGCGTGCTGAGAGTACAGATTGTTGTTTCATTTATTTCATAAACAATCCTTCTAAAGAACTGTTTTAACAGCAGTCCTAGCTCAGACACCACATCACCTTCCACCGGATGTGTCATGAGTTCACCAGGCATCAGATTACCAAACTCATACTGAAGTTGTTTTGTTGAAAGTAACTTAGAGTAATGAAAAAGTAGTGTAATGCCTTACATTTTAAAATCAGTAACATTGTAATGTAATGAATTACTTTAAAATGAGGGTAACAAGTAATAAATAATGTATTACAGTTTTGAAGTAACTTGCCCAACACTGTTGTTTGGTGGTGGGACCGACCGGTGGCGACTGAGGACGGCAGCCTGGCTTCTGTCGGCGCAGCGTGGCTACGATGTAGCTCGTCCCCACTAGTGTGTGAATGTGTGTGTGCATGGGTGCTGGTTGTGTTGTAAAGCACCTTGGAAGGGGGGGGGGGGGGGGGGTTGTAGAACCCTAAAAGGTACTATATTAAATACAGGCCTTTTACCATTCTGCACCAGTCACTGACTCTAAATGAAGTAAACTCTTCATAACAAATTATGCATGGCACAGAAAATACATGAGCTTCTTCGAGAAGTAGAGGTATACTACAGGGGCGACGGTGGCGCCGGAGTAAGTGCAGGTTCAAGTCCCGCTCATTCTGTTGCTGTTATTGTGTCCTTGGGCAAGACACTTCAATTCAATTGAATTCAATTTTATTTATATAGCGCCAAATCACGACAAGAGTCGTCTCAAGACACTTCACATAATAAACATTCCAATTCAGGTCAGTTCATTAAGCCAATCAGAAAAAATGTTTCCTATATAAGGAACCCAGCAAATTGCATCAAGTCACTGACTAGTGTCACACACACACACACACACACACACACACACACACACACACACACACACACACACACACACACACACACACACACAGCAATGTTTCTATGGTTACGTTGTGATTTCTTTGTAAATATTTTCTTTGGTGAAAGATACATTTTATTGTATTCATCCTAGTGCATCTATAATTAAACAGATAAACTAGTAGTAGGAAATCCAACGTCAAGGAAAGCAAAAAGTTATTATCAGGAGAGGGAGAATGTTTTAGTGGTTAGCAGCAGTGTGCTAGACGATGGCCCCCTCCATGAGGCCACCACAGCTCAGCAGAACATCATCGTAGCTTCTTCTGGGGAGAAAAACACTTAGAGAGAAAAATAAAGTTAACAGCTAAAATTACACAACATATTTTGTTGTTCAAGACTGTTACCGCAGGTTAAACAGAACTGCACACCACATTGGCGCTGTCAGTTTCACACACGGTTATGTCTCAGGACTGATCTGCAGCACAGTTCACCTCCCTACTGCTGCCTCCGGGCTGATGATTTCTCCCTGGCTCCTCGTACCCCGCAGCCACACAAAATTATATGAAAATGCACATAATGCAAAATGCAGGGTTGTGGCCATGTGACATCACATTTAATGGGGTCTATAGAAGTAGGAAAAACCTGATAAATGACAGGTTGGTTTAAAATATTTGGTGACAAAATAAATAAAAAAAAAAATATATATATATACACATACATGTTGAGAGAATACTACTACTACTGCTGCTCCGAAGTTTGGTTAAAATATGTAAAGCAGCATGCAATCTTTCAATTCAATTCAAGTTTATTTATATAGCACCAAATCATGACAAGAGTCGTCTCAAGGCACTTCACATAATAAACATTCCAATTCAGGTCAGCTCATTAAGCCAATCAGAAATAATGTTTCCTATATAAGGAACCCAGCAAATGGCATCAAGTCACTGACTAGTGTCAGTGACTTTACAGCAATCCTCATACTAAGCAAGCATAAAGTGACAGTGGAGAGGAAAACTCCCTTTTAACAGGAAGAAACCTCCAGAGAATCCTGGCTCAGTATAAGCAGCCATCCACCACGACTCACTGGGGATGGAGGACAGAGCAGGCACACACACACACACACTTACACACACACACACACACACACACACACACACACACAAAGACAAAGTAATGTGTCTATAGTTATATTGTGATGGCTTAGTAAATATTCTATTTGGTGAAAGAGAAACTTTATTGTATTTATCCTAGTGAATCTATTGTTAAACGGGTAAACTAGTAGTAGCACATCCATCGTCAAGGAAAGCAAAAAGTTATTATCAGGAGAGGGAGAATGTTTAAGTGGTTAGCAGCAGTGTGCTAGACGATGGCCCCCTCCATGAGGCCACCACAACTCAGCAGAACATCGTTGTAGCTTCTTCTGGGGAGAAAAACACAGAGAGAAAAATAAAGTTAACAGCTGAAATTGCAGAAAATAATACAGTTAAAGAGCAGATTGTAGAAGAAAGTAGTTGAGTGTGAAAAGTGGTCAGTGTGTCCTCCAGCAGTCTAAGCCTATAGCAGCATAACTACAGAGATAACTCTGGATAACCTAGCCTTTTAGATGGAGGCATGTTGGAGACAGCGCAAGGGAGAGCCGTCTTTACCGACTGTACACTCCACCTCCCTCTACTCCACTACTCTACTTAACCCACCTTGCCTGCTGGTAGTGGTCGGAGGGACCGGTGGCGACTGTGCACGAGTGACTCACCTCTGTCATAATGTAGCCATCACCATCAGGGTATTAATGTGTGTGTGAATGGGTGAATGACTGTGTTGTAAAACGCCTTGGGGGGTTCCAGGACTCCAGAAGGCGCTATATCAAATCCATACCATTTCCCATATTCGATGACTTATTTCTCTAGACATCTTTCTCCAGATGTTTTCTCCTCAAATTGATGTAAACTTACAATTAGCTCCAACTTTTGCCTTGACTGTAGCAAGTTTCTGTTTCGTTGGCAAAAATGAAACAAGGACTGATCTAAAATGCGTCAGACGCATTTGGAGAAAGGGCAAATTTGTAGTTAAAAATGCAGGATGAAAGGAACTCAGTGGAGACATATTTGGAGTTCATGTTTAAAGAAGTATTTATTTACCAATCTGAAACCCAGAGAGTCGATGGTCACTGTTTGTCCTGCTACTGCTCTCTTTGATTCTCTAAATGTTTGTCCAGATGCTTGTCCTGCTGGGGTGGGACGAACCCTGAGCAGACCGTAGCTCTCGTAGGCGTAACAAGATATAATGTCAAGGTTAATTGACTAACAGGGTCCTGTCAGACTGAATTAGTGAGCTCTAGAAGTGGATGTAACCCAGATGCAATATAACATGTTTACGCGCACAGACAGACCCTTGAATCCAGCATAAAAACCTTTCTGTCTGATGGAAAGTGCTCTGTGTAACCAGGAAGATGGAAGAGGGTGAATCAAACAGAAGTCATTTTAATTACTGAGCTGAGTCGGAGCAGAGAGGTCTAATGGAGCAGGATGTAGTCCCCACATCTATTCATATTTCTATTTAACGCAGAGTTTATTACACTAAATTAAGCATTAATAATCAGTCACAACCTCCAGAAATAATCCCAAAATATTCTGACTGAAACATCTGCCCTGCAGCATTATTTAGGATCCTCGTGCATCTAGACCAGTGAATTTAGTGTTAAAACACTAAGTTAATTCTCCGTTTGTGTTCTGATGAAGATTTGACCGTAATCCAGAGCGAGGAGCGAACAGCGTTGTGCCAGTCGTGTGAAAGTCTGGAGGAAACGTGCAGCTCTATGAATAGAATAGTTGGACCCATTTCATTTGGATCTGATCCGAGCACACATAGCTAGATGATGGCTTCTCTGACAGAAATGTGCTGCTGAAACAAAAACGAACAACATCACAACAACCAGGAGGGGTCAGAGGTTTAGAATATTAAAATGTTTTACAAGTCTCATCGTGGAGTAAGGAATTATTGTCCAGTAATCGTCTGAAACGAGTATCCGGCTCATCCCTATAAATAATATAATATAGGTAGAAACTGGATCTCTTTTGTGCTCCTTCTGGGTGTGTAAGTTAAGGGCATCGGGGAGCCTGACAACCTTTAAGGAGAACCAAGTTGCTCTCTCATAATTTGAACCCAGTATCCAACTCCGGATTGGGAAGTAAAGCCCGAGAATCCCGATCAGTCTGAAACCATGTGATCGGGGCCGATTTCCGATCATGTGATCGGATCGGAACTTCCCTACTTTTAAACACCTGTCATTACACTGCATACTGTTATTAAACGTAAAAAAACAAATACTTGCATATAAATAAATAAACGTGGAAGGAAGCATTCTGCAGAAAGGACACCATCTCACAGTGGGTCCCAGTCTCTCTCTAAACACCCAGTCTGCCTCACACAGTCCACTGTTTTTGGCTTCTGCAGGTTTTCTACTCCTCACTGATCCCATTATGTGCATTTGAATCATTTACCAGCAAAACCTCTTGTTCTAAATCATTTTAGTCGTGTTTATTAAAAACTTTGAGAACTTATTGAGGCAACTTCACCCAAGTACTAGAAACACGACTTTACTGTGCAGTATGTTAAATCCTGATGTTGCTGTAAAAAACAAAGCTGAAAGTTTTGCCATACAACCCGACGTGTATTATCATAATTATTGCTGTTATTGTCTATTTTTGCTTGCTTTACTGGCCTCACTGACAGCTGGGGGAGTCACATCCTACTGTTTCCTTCCACTGTGTTGGTATGGAGTCCCTATAGAACACCTACGCACATTAAAAAAGACCCAAAATGTCAGCCGGTGAAAGCTGACATTTATTTTAGTTGAACTTAATAGTCTTTGACGTCTCTTCGCTGCTCCAAAGTGAAGTCTAACAAGGTTTTCTGCAGAACACTAAACCCAGGAACAGCCACAGAAGCATGAGAACTTAAAAGGTTATCTCTTATTAAAACCCTTTGATGGTATGGCTCTAGATAACGCACTCACTTTACACAACCTAATATTATCCCAACTGAAACGGTGTAACACTGACTGATTATTTAAGCTTCAAAGGGCTTGGAGTTGAGGCGTTGTCTGGTCTAGTTTTCTGCTTTGCCGCCGTTCCTGATGCGACGCCTGTCCTGGTTTCAGCCTTAAGCAGCAGCAAACATGCACAACCCGGCCATCAGAGAAAGTCTATTTTCCACGCCACGTCGCATGGTGGAACAAGAGATAAGAGTCTGGAGTTGGAGAGCGACGTGCACGTTGGCAAGACTCCCTCTTGCTCCCTCTTTCCCTTCCTCGCTCTGTGTCTCCCCTGAGAACCGACACTCACACAAGGCAGTTAATTAGGGGATGCTTTTATTGCTTTCTGGGACTCAGGTTATGTTAATTAAGGAACACAGAAGTGCTTTTCACTGGAAGACACGCACTTCATGAATTAGATGAGTGAGAGCGTTGATTTCCACTGTAACAGTTCCATCAGGCTCTCTGATGAAAGACGAGTGCAAAGCAGCGACTGTGAGCGAGATTCCTGCTGATGAAAACCTCCATTCGGAATAAGATGAGTCAACAATGTGCTGTTCCCAAAGGCAGGTGGTTCGCTAACCCGAGACCTGACACGTCTTTTAGAAGCCTGTCTCCTCTCCTTCGCTCGTGTTGGATTTGGTCTCTGCACGGTAAAAATCTGTAAAGGTCGTTTGTGTTTGTTTTCTGAGGAAGAATGAGAGAGTTGTATCATTTTCAGCTTGTAATGTTTGTATTATGTATGAAACATGGTGTTCAGCTACCTTCTTCCTTCAGTCGTCCCCACAGCCAATCACGTGTCTCCATTTAGTCCTGTCTTCTGCATCCTCTACCCTCACACCAGCTAACTTCATGTTCTCTTTCACCCCATCCACAAATCTCCTTTTTGGCCTCCTCTCAGCCGTTAGCATCGTCCCTCCTCTGGACATGTCCAAACCATCTCAGTCTGGCCTCTCTGACTTTATCTCCACAACATCTAACATGAGCTGTCCTCCCGATGGACTCATTCCTGATCCTGTCCATCCTCGTCACTCCTACAGGGAACCTCAGCATCTTCAGCCCTGGAGCCTCCAGTTCTGTCTCCTGTCTTGTCCTCGTGGACTCATTTCATTCTTGCAGAAACTATTTAATCACGCATCACACCTGACACTTTTCTCCCCCCCATACCAACCTGTTTCACACTCTTGATTGCTTTGGACCCTAAGGGTCACTCAGCTACCCAACAAGTCATTAAGGGCTCCGCGGGTTGGGGGAGTGGGAGATGATGCCACTGCCAAACGAGCAAACACACCGCTATGAAAGTAGAAGTGAAATTCTTCGTCGTCATCGTCTTCCTCCTCTTATCCGGGTCCGGGTCGCGGGGGCAGCATCCCAACTAGGGAGCTCCAGACCGTCCTCTCCCCGGCCACCTCCACCAGCTCCTCCGGCAGGACCCCAAGGCGTTCCCGGACCAGATTGGAGATGCAACCTCTCCAACGTGTCCTGGGTTGACCCGGGGGCCTTCTGCCGCCAGGACATGCCTGAAACACCTCCCAGGGAGGTGTCCAGGAGGCATCTTGACCAGATGCCCAAATCACCTCAACTGACTCCTTTCGATCCGGAGGAGCAGCGGTTCTACTCCGAGTCCCTCCCGAATGTCCGAGCTCCTCACCCTCTCTCTGAGGCTGAGCCTGGCCACCCTTCGGAGGAAACTCATTTCAGCCGCTTGTATCCGCGATCTCGTTCTTTCGGTCATTACCCAAAGCTCATGACCATAGGTGAGGATTGGGACGTAGATCGACCGGTAAATCGAGAGCCTGGCTTTCTGGCTCAGCTCCCTCTTCACCACGACAGTTCGGCTCAGCGTCCGCATCGCTGCAGACGCCGAACCAATCCGCCTGTCGATCTCCCGATCCCTCCTACCCTCACTCGTGAACAAGACCCCGAGATACTTAAACTCCTCCACTTGAGGTAGGACCACTCCCCCGACCCGGAGTTGGCAAGCCACCCTTTTCCGGTCGAGAACCATGGTCTCAGATTTGGAGGTGCTGATCCTCATCCCAGCCGCTTCACACTCTGCCGCGAACCTACCCAGCAAGAGCTGAAGGTCAGAGCTGGATGAAGCTAGTAGGACAACATCATCCGCAAAAAGCAGAGACGAGATTCTCCTGCCACCAAACTCGACACACTCCACACCACGGCTGCCCCTAGAAATTCTGTCCATAAAGGTAATGAACAGAACCGGTGACAAAGGGCAGCCCTGGCGGAGTCCAACCCTCACCGGGAACAGGTCCGACTTACTACCGGCTATGCGGACCAAACTCACGCTCCTCTGGTAAAGGGACTGAATGGCCCTTAACAGAAAGCCACCCACCCCATACTCCTGGAGCGTCCCCCACAGGGTGCCCCTGGGGATAAGATAAGATAAGAACAATTTTTTTTATCCCGAGGGAAATTCTTGTGTCATGTACATACTCAAAGCAGTCGGAGAGACAAAGGAACAGGTGAAATAGAAATATGATATACAACATATACAATAAAAAAAAGATCTACAGTAGTACCCTGTAGGATAGTGCAAAACAAACAATCGCATTTCTCAATAATGAAATACATGACTGCATCCTTGTGAATAAGTAATTAAGCCGTCGGTGCAGGCGATTCACAAAAGTGATTAAAGTATTGTGTAATAGAATATGGGTTTGTAGCAGCATATGATATGATGGGGGGATAAAAACATATTTACAGTCAGAACTCTTGGGTAATATTGCACAGTCTGGGAGGGAACAGAATAACCTAGGTTAAGGTATTAGGAGGATCACCTATAGGGTGAGGAAGAGTTAAACAATCCTATTGCCACCGGTACGAAGGATTTCCTGTGGCGGTCAGTTCTGCATTTCGGGGCAATGAGTCTTGCTGCGTGTGCTTCGATGGTCCATCATGTGGGCGTGCATTGGGTGGGAAGGGTTGTCCATGATAGAGAGAAGCTTTTTTAGCATTCTCCTCTCAGACACCTCCTCCAGGTTCTCCAGTCTAACACCCTTGACAGACCCAGCCCTTCTAATCAGCTTGTTCAGCCAGTTGGCATCAGCTATCTTCACCCCACTGCCCCAGCACACAGCTGCAAAGAGCACAACGCTCTCCAACACCGAGTGATAGAACATTGTCAGCAATTTCCTCCCAACATTGAAGGACTCTGCCCTTTTTTGAAGATAGCATTGGTGTTCTTAGTCCAGTCCAGTTTACAGTCCAAGTGTACACCCAGGTACCGGTAGTCCTCAACGATCTCAACGCCAGCCCCTCTTATGGTGACAGGAGTAGGAGGTGGGGCCTGCTTCCTAAAGTCCATAATCAGTTCCTTAGTCTTTGTGATGTTAAGTTGTAGGTGGTTTAGCTCACACCACTCCACAAAGCTGTCCACCACACTCCTGTACTCCACCTCCTGACCATCCCTGATACAGCCCACAATGGCAGAGTCATCAGAGAATTTCTGCAGATGGCAAGACTGAGACTTGTACCTGAAGTCAGATGTGTAAAGGGTGAAGAGGAAGGGTGATAGGACTGTCCCCTGCGGCGCCCCCGTGCTGCTCAGGATGTTATCTGAGCGGCAGTTCATCAGTCGGACATGCTGTGGTCTACTTGTTAAATAGTCCGTAATCCAACCTATAAGTGGGGCGTCCACCTGCATTTCCGTGAGATGGTTCCCCAGCAGTGATGGTCTGATCATGTTAAAGGCACTAGAGAAGTCGAAAAACATGACCCTCACAGTGCTCCCAGCAATGTCCAGATGAGAATATGCCCGGTCCAGCAGGTAGATGAGGGCATCCTCCACACCGATACGAGGTTGATAAGCAAACTGCAGGGGATCCAGCCAAGGCTCCACCAGCAGCCGCAGATGTTTTAGGATGAGTCTCTCCAGCGTCTTCATGACATGTGAGGTCAGAGCCACTGGCCTGTAGTCACTGGGGGTCGACGGGGTGATCTTTTTAGGGACAGGAACCAGGCAGGATGTCTTCCAGAGTGATGGAACTCTCTGCATCTCCAGGCTCATGTTGAAGATCCGTTCTAAAACTCCAGACAGCTGGGAAGCACAACACCTAAGGGCCCTTGGACTGACACCATCAGGACCAGCAGCTTTGCCGGGGTGGAGTCTGCCCAATTCTTTTTTGATGTCATCTACTGAGAGGGACAGCGTGAGACAGTCAGAGGAGGCAGGAGAGGGGGGGTGGAAGGAGAAGATGGGAAGAGCTCGCTGTGGAGACAGGAGACGCAGGGCAGTCGAATCTATTGAAGTGTAGATTTAGGTTGTTAGCACTTTCGACATCCCCCTCCATCCCAACACCTCTCTTTTGTCTCAGGCCAGTGATAGCCCGCATTCCATTCCACACCTCCCTGGTGTTGTTTTCTCCCACTGCACCAGTTTCAGCTGATATCTGTCACCATTTCTGAAAGCTCTTTTTTTCTTTTTCAGGGTTGCTTTTATGTCTTTGGAAACCCAGGGCTTATTGTTGGGAAAGCACAGTATGGTTTTTTGGGGACTACCGTGTCAACACAGAAGTTGATATAGTCTGTAACACAGCCTGTCAGATTGTCAATATTGTCCTGATTGGAATCACAAGGAACATCCCAGTCCGTTGACTCAAAGCATCCCTGCAGAGTCTCTTCCAACTCCCTTGTCCATGTTGTGACTGTTTTTGTGGCTGCAGGTTGTCTCTGGATGGCAGGTCTGTAAAGGGGCTGGAGGGAGACCAGGTTGTGATCAGCCCTGCCCAGGGGAGGGAGAGGGCTGGAGGTGTATGCCTCAGCAGCATTGGCATAAAACAGGTCCAGTGTTTTATTGTTTCTTGTTTTGAAGTCCACATACTGCTTGAATGTAGGTAGAACAGTGGAGAGGTTCGTGTGGTTAAAATCACCCGTTATAGCCACAAACGCAGAGGAACTACGATTTAGTACGTCCGCTGTTGCAGAGCTGATGACGTCACACGCCTGTGCCGCGTTGGCATCAGGAGCGATGTAAACAATGATGATAATGGCGAGGGAAAACTCACGCGGTAGATAATATGGTCGGAGACCGACCGCCAACAGTTCTATGTGTTTGTTACACACAGCCATCCTCACCTTAACGTGACTGGGGGAACACCAGCGGTTGTTAACATAAAGAACGAGACCTCCTCCCCTCTCCTTCTCACAACTGCCCGAGTCCCTGTCCGCTCTCACACACGTAAATCCGTTTATATCCACCACCTGGTCTGAGATGTTTTTGTGCAGCCATGTCTCCGTGTAACACTGCATTCTCGGAAAACTTTCTCTGTCCTTGTTAGCGTCGCAATCTCCTCCATCTTATTAACCAGCGATATGACATTGCCAGTAACCACAGACGGGAGAGCAGGACGAAATCTTTTCCTCCTCAGTCTTCGCGTTTTCCCCGCTCTGCAGCCACGGTAGTTCCTCTTGATCACCGCGGGAATCTCATGCTGAACGCCGGCATGGCTGTGCTGTCTTAGCCCCAGCAACTGGTCGCGGCTATAGACAAAGGGGCAGCGTGGCGTCGCGGTCATCTCAGTTGTTTTGCGCCGAGTTTCACATCCAAACATGGCACATAAAGAAAAAAACTTCTCGACTACACAAGAAGTAACTAAATAAACACAAAAAAAGAAAGACAGGGGAAAGTAGTTTTTCAACTGCAGAGAGCATGTTAGACAGGCTGCCGTCCGAGACGGCGCCGGAAGTCGATACGGTCATAAGCCTTCACCAAATCCACTAAACACATGTGGATTGGTTGGGCAAACTCCCATGCCCCCTCCATCACTCTTGCAAGGGTATAGAGCTGTTCCACGGCCAGGACGAAAACCACATTGCTCCTCCTCAATCTGAGATTCAACTATCGATCGGACCCTCCTCTCCAGTGAAATTCACCACGGCTTTTGTCTGGATGCATATTCATCTCGTATGTGAAGCGTACTATCTATTACTGCTTCTATAAGGCTATTTTTTTTTTACATTTTCAGAACATGTAAAACTCAGCAGCTCAGATCGAGCCAGTCAGGAATTCACGCACAGCAACAGTGTAACACATCTGTCAAATTTCTAAATAAAAGTCACGTGCAGATTTCCCGTTGCTTAACTAGCTAAAAAATAGACATCCTTACCTGTGAAATCTCTACATAAAATAAACCACAGACTAAACCCATACATGCTGTATCTTTTCTCATTATCATGTGAACGAGCAAAATCACGCGTGATCTTGCAGTTCTCAGGTGATTTCATCACCTCACAGGACCAGTTGCATGGAACGCTTTTGTAATCTGTTCGCGTTGCCGAGGTCACATTGAGGTCACACGTGTCTGTTGTGTTCCTCGCTGTACACGCACCTGGTAGAAAGCCCAGGTTAAAGCCCGCAGCTTGTGCACATGAAACTAACCCGCTTTGAGATGGAAACGTGGGTCCAGAAGATGCAAGTCATGGGCAGAATTTGGCCTGCGAGCCCCCTGCTGAGAACCCCGTGTTAAACAACTAATACAGTTAATGCTTTTTGTGCCTTTCACTACAAAAAGCAAGAGAAAAATATAACAGAAATCAGGTGCTAGAAATCGTTACAACTAGTGGTGGGATTTGATTCTGGTGACCATGCAGCCACTCACTCCCAACGACAAACTGGGATCCTACCATTTTGTAAAAGAAAGGAAATGATAATACGATGTATGGCAATACCAAAGATACTTGTATCACTTAAGAATTTATTTACTTAATGATAAAAGCACTATTGCAGGGGTGGGCATTCCTGGTCCTCGAGGGCTGCTATCCTGCATGCTTTAGTTGTTTCTCTGCTTAAACACACCTGGTTTGAATCTGTTGGTGATAAACAAGCTTCTGCAGAGTTTGAATAGGTGATTCAACCAGGAATCAGGTGTGTTGGAGCAGGAAAACAACTAAAACATGATGGACAGCGGTGTGTGAGGACCAGGATTGCCCACCCCTGCTCTATTGAGATGCAGTTTTTTAAGGAGAGTTGTTTGGGAAAGATGCAACTTGAGCTGATTAACAGCATTTTAACTCATTGGATGAATAGGAAATGATGATGGGAACGTCAGTTTTCCCTTAAATACTGAAGAATTTGCATAGAAACGTCTGCAGGAGTTGGAGTTCATTCAGTGTGAAGTGAAAGGATTGTAAAGGAAATGGTCCCAGCTTTTAGACGGCCGGTTGTAAACGAGGCCTATCCAGTGTCACCTCCATTACCGCAGCGCTCCAAGGCAAGGCCAGAGCTGTAGATCCCAGAGTTGTTTTAGAGCATCACTCACTGTTTTTCCTTGGAGGAGAGTGCTTATTGATTTTGTCAACAGAGAATCGATTCGTCTCCTCTTTCTCTCCCACCTCTGCAGAGGAACCACGGCTGAATGCTGGTGAGCAAAGCCCCAGAGCGAGAGGCTGTTGCGTACATTTTTTTACTTTTCCGTTGTGATGGGTATTTCTGGAGTTTTCCCCGATAAAGCCTTCAGAGAACTGGAGTTTAACCCGGCCAATGTTTTCATTTGACTCGTTGGATTTATGAGTCTTGTTGGATTAATTTCTGACAGGTGTTTTTGTCTGTGTCTTGTAGGATTTATTCCTCTCTAAAGTAACAAATCTACCTTGTTTACACAGACTTTCTCATAATCTCTGAATCTTTCCATTTTGAATGTATTTTCCAGTCTTTCACAGAAGGGGGATCCTCCTTTTGAATTTAGATTCGGCCTTTTTGGGATGGCTTTCTAAAAGCCAACCATGTTAATGATGTGTTGCCAATTCATCTAATTAGATGCGTTGTTTCCATCTTCACCAAACCTTTCCGGTCTTCTGTTGCCCCGGTGGCTTCTGCTCTTTTTAAACGTGCGTATGCGTCCCAGTTTGAAATGAATTGGAAATTATTACTCGTTGTTTTAATCCTTTCTCACCCAGAGGTTTTTGAAAAAGGAGTTTTAAGAGTGTCTCATTGTTCCTCTCCATTATAATGAGGGGCGGGCTGCCAGGTGTTTGATGTGCGCTGAGTGGAATAAAGGAGCAGCGACTGTGACTGCTGAAGAGAGAAGTCTCTCGTGAGGTCTCTCATTATTTCCAGCCCATCTGGACTCTGGATATTCTGTTCCTCTTGGTACTTAAAGCACTCCCCCATCTCCGTCTCCTTCCATCAGCGTGTTTATGTTTGCAGCACGCTGCATCCCTGTATGTCAACAGGAAGCAGGAAACTCAGGCTGATGGCTGAACACAGTTAGGATAGGTGTCACCGTGTTTGCAGCTGGCGGTCTGTGTTGTTGAGTTGTGTGTCTGACAGTTTGTGTGTGACACGGCTGACTGCCGCTTGTCCTAATTGTTCCACTCGCGTCCGAAGAGCAGGCCAAGCAACATACGGTGGAGAGGAAAAGCAACAGCCCCGGCCCCGTCTGCAGGCAAACACAGTCGAGGATTCATGGGTTTGGTTCTTGGCAGAGCCGAAAATTTACAGAATTTCTAATATATTTTTATACTTTCATTGCAATTATTTTAAAATTAATGAAAACATCACTCAAATATATTTTGTGAAGCTTTTCAAACACAAATTGTTCGATTTATCTTTCAGAATCAAATTCAGGTTAGTTCATTGTCAGACGCTTTTACCCGTAGCGATGTACGAGTTACCTAACAAGCATGTTTTTGGTTTGCGTGGGGAGAGGAGACCGAGAAAACGCTCACCTGGAGAACACGCTAAAGTCTGATTTATACTCTACAAGGGAGAGTTGCTCCCGCACTGACGGAGACGTTCTCCGTCATCTGGGGAGTGTCGCGTGGTAATTCCCTGTCAGGAACACAGAGGGCGTAGCACTTTTCTGTGGTATCCCCCCAACATTACACTCATGTATCCGGTCAACAATAGTGTGTTTACTATTGTGTTTATACATTTCAGAAACTTAATAACACAAACGATCCCTCATTCTCGTCCACCTCGTCATTTGGTGGCCACCTCTAAACACACAGCTCATCATTTCCACTCATGAAATAAACACTTGCTGCATATCGTCCTCCTTCAGTCACGGGCGATTACATTTTCATATTTTCAGACTTTTTCCACGACGCATTCTTCAATCTGTTCCGTGATGGGGCAATAGGGACTGGAGCCTAAGTCACGCCCATGTACTTCCGGACCACGGGTTCCCGGAAGAACGAAAAAATGAATGTGAATCAGTGGGGCTAAAAACGCAATTTTCTAATCCCGCTGGTTTTGTGGCATGGACTTCACATATGATGTCTGTGAATTTTAAAGAAGCTTTTTCATACCAAGAAAGCACTTATTTTTGAACGGGGGGAAAAGATATTTTAGGATTCTTGTCAAAATAAGTCAAGGATTACAAATGCGCGTTACGAAAGTAACGTCATTGAACCAGACACGGAGAAAAACGGAGGGAAAATGGATGTAAGTTCAGCAAACTTCCCACAGGAGGAAAGAGCGACCATAAATCTGACCATGTGGTAAGTAGCACCTACGCTAGGGGAGAGGAAATTATGTGGTGTTGTCATGTATGTCAAATATGCGACGTGCCAATGGGTGTTTCTAAATGTCAAGGCGCCTGGCCTTGCGAGGCGATGGCTTGCGAGGCCAGGCGCCTTGCTTACGAGGACACTGTCCTTCCTTGGTCAAAGAAAACGGTTAAATGGAACAGACTTGCATCACGTGACCATGGCTTCCACGGCGGTCACGTAACGTCACGTGACACGGGAGATAACGTTATGTTTTATATGTATTAGTTTAAATATCAATATATAACAAGCCTTTTACTTTTAAAATTGTGTATATGTTTATTAAATTAAATATAAAAGTGAGTTACTACCCGCTAGCCACCGAAACTGCAACTACTAAGCAACTAACCAACCATAGCTAGCTTCTTTGGATTTAAAAAAAAACATTTTAAATTAGCTGACTCACATTTAAACTTGAAATTTGTCCCTGAAGTAGCTGCAGGCTTCTGATCTGCCGTCCTTTTGAAAATATCGCGGTGTATTCTTGGTCATTTTTGACCAAGGCTAGGCTACAAGACACCTCCCGTGTATCCTCGCTCAGCGAGCTAAACGGCTAACAAACAGAGAACACACACCTCGGTAGAACACGAACATTGGAATACGTCTTGACGGGCTCTTGATGACGTATCTCCTAGGCAACCGGGGCAGGGCCATGACATCAAGGCAAGGTTCCTCGGCATTGAGAAACACCCAATGCCTGATTTGTAATCATGCTGATAACGAACTGGCGTCGTTGAAACACCCATCATTAGTTTTAATAAAAATTTAAGTACAACATATGTGCGGTCCAGGTTCTAAAGGAAAAGCGGATTAGAAAATGGCCCCGTTGACTTGCATTCGCTTATTCGTTCTTCTGGGGACCCATGAGCCAACCGGAAGAGCAGGAGACTTAAGCTCCCTATGGCGGTGCTGTTGACAAATTTAAAGGACGCGGTATCCTGACCAATCACAAGGTCTTGGTCATTTTAGACGAATAGTTAAAAATTTGGGCGTGTCTCCGCCACCCTCTGTGAGCCCGTCGGAGGGCCCTTGCACCGACGCATGGCGGCGTTGCGTGTCTTCGTACTCACGTACAACATGGAAGTATAAATCAGCCTTAAACCCACGCAGAAAGGTCCAAGTCGGGATTTGAACCTACAGCCTTTATGCTGGGAGACTGCCTACTCAAAATCATTCTTAAATCAGCTTTATTCGTTTCTAATTATTAAATATCCGAAATCTTAAATTCATTCATCTTGTGGCCGTGAATATTCTAGACTAACATGCGTTTTCATGTGTTATTGCAACAATATAATTACAACAAATCAGTACAGTTGTTTAAGATGCAGTCGCTTTTCAGTAAGTTTGAAAACTAAAATATTTTACAAAAATAATTTACTAAGTCATGAGTTTCAGGAACAGCGTATTGTCTCAACATCTCAAATAAATTCATTCACATGCTTTGGTTCCACATTTTTGAATTTGACTAAATTATCACAAAAAGTCTGTACTTACTTTAAACATTCTCCTTTAAACCATATTTTCCTCAGCATTGGGCTTTTTTCATTTATCTTACTTTACAATTATACCCTTGTGTGGTATTTTTTTGTGTACTACTGCTGCTATCCTCTGTCCTTGAGCTGTTGCAATCATGCAGTTTCCCCACTGAGGGACAAATAAAGGTATTATTATTCTTTAAAACACAATTTTATTTAATTATTGCTGAAATTTGCCTCAGCGTCGTGCAGAAATAGTTTTAGAAAAAAATAACTGGTGTTACTGCATTACTGGAGGATCGGGCTCATCGTCCTCTCCTGGTGATGATTCTGCTTCTGGCCATCCACCATCGAGAATCTTCTGGTTAAATTGCTTGTGGAACTTGCCAATATTTGTTTCTTCCACCAAATGATTGGCTGTAGGTGTTCAGCCTCTTGGAGTCTGTCACTTCCAGAATAGATGCTCAGTCCTTCATGCTTTTATTTCTCACCTCTCGATGGGTTGAATCTCTGCTTTTTAGGCAGGTTTGGACCCGTTTTCCTGACTCTGTTCCGTCCCTTTTTTTCTTTCCCTGCAGTGCCATCATGGGCCATCGTCTCGATTGCCTTCGTGGCCATCATCCTGGTGTTAGCTTGCTGCTTCTGCATCTGCAAAAAGTGGATTTTCAAAAAGAAAAACAAAAAGAAGGGCAAAGATAAGGGCAAAAATGCCATCAACATGAAGGACGTGATGGACGGAACCAAAACTGAGGTAAAGGCTTTAAACTCCCGTTTTTTTCTACTGTTTGTTTATTAATCATCGATCTGCTTTTATTAAACTGGTTATTTCTTCACACGTCTTAAACATTAGTGTTTGCTTTTTGTTTTGCTTGGCTTCTTTTGCTTTTCTTTTCCGATCTTAGACTTTGTGACTTCTTCTGCACGTTTGACAGATCTAATTACTTCTCTTACTTCTACATCAGCTCATAAGGAGTTTTAAGATAATTTTACTAAAACAGGGTATCTGCGGGTCTTTAAAAAGTCTTAAAAAGTCTTAAATTTGCTTTTCCAAATATAAGGCCTTGAAAATCCTTAAAAATAACAAATAATCCTTAAATAGAGTTTCCAAAGGTCTTAAATGACCAAAGACCCAATAAACAAAATCTTTTATTTCTTCAAAATTTTCGTGAATTTCTAGTCGGTGTTCAGCATTTTTTGTGTACGATGTTGGCGTAAGCGGAACCGTACACATTTAGCTGGTTGTGAAAGGGGGCTATTCTTAGATGAGCACATTAGCTGGTTAAGCTAGTGGGAGCTTGCACCATGGGGAAGTGCAAGTTTAATGGTAATTTGATGGCTTATCCCACGTTTGCCACGTGGTTAGCACCGGTTCCAGGCAATAGCTGGCAATTATAGCTTAAATTAAAATTAAAAAAATTGCTTACATTTTGTCAAAGTGGCCTTAAAAAGGTCTTAAAAAGTCTTAAATTTTGCTCCCTTAAACCTGCAGATACCCTGTAAAAATACACCTGCTACAACAGCTGCCGCTGTACTGTATCTTTTTTTACGTCTTTTCAAGTTTTGCAGCTTTATTTATTAGAAAAACATGACGTTTCTAAATAGAAAATGGCTTTAAACATAAGTTGGAGGACTTGAGTGTGTTTTCTCTCGCTTATGCTTCTCGTGGCTGTTTCTTTTTGTCATATGTGGACCTGCTCATATGTTGAAGAGTGTGAGTAACTGTGTAATGAAGTGGGATCCACCCAGAGAAATGACATGACCAAACTCAACTTTTTTAATCGTGCGGAAGCAGGAGAGCCGTGTTAAACTCACACTTGGCCTGAAGTCGGCTCACTAATTACAACCAGTAGAGAGCGTCCTTCCAGCACCGCCTTCGCTGCTGTAACACCGCTACCAGAGGTGGATCAGAACCACAGAGACAAACCAGTGAACGTGTTTTCGTAACTCGTTTCATTTGCTGTAATTTTGACTCGGTTTTGCATAAAACAGTGGCTGCAGTGCAGCTCATCCCTCAGCCTCTTTTAAGAACCCTGATCTATATTTTAAAAGCCATTTACCACCATTAAAAGGGTAACTGGTGTGTTTTACTGACCGATCTGCAGTCATTTCTCCTGGTGTGCCCAGACTTTAGTGTGTTAACTCCTGCGTGTGGTTGTTTTAATTTGTGTTTCTTCCTTCTATGTCCTCCTTATCTGTGTTGTGTCTGATGACTGTTCGGGATGGTCACTGGCGGTAGGTTCCCAATTGCTGTTGGATCTTCTTAAGCCTGCTGCTCTGACGTTTTTGTTTTTTTTCAATGGCCTCTTGACAACAACTACTACTCCCATAGAACCAAACATATGTAACTATGCATATACTGTACATGTATATCTGCTGTATAGATGTGCGTACAGCCTGCATATGCACATATACATGTATGAAAGAGACACATGGTGCGCCTGGACGAGGTTCAACCACACTGATTCCTGCGCCCACCTGAGCTCCGCTGCCTTTTTGATTCTCTCATTTCCAACGAGCACAAGTAGAATGATTGAGAGGCTCTAAAAGTGAACATTTATATACATTTGCATCCGTTTTTCCTGGAAAGATGTTGATTTAAACAAAAATCTTTATTTCCTCAATCATTTTACCTGCTGCGTTATTCTATCTGTCCGTGTTGCATCAAATCGCTCAATCTGAACGTGTTCTCCCACAAAAGGCGGAGACCAAGCGGCTCAGCGGCGACTTCCACGTCCAATCAGTGTTGTTCAGCCTTTTGCTTTCACACGAGCAACTTAACTAACTGATAGAAGCAGACCACGACGTACACTACAACCCTTCTTATACCAACACCTATCCGCCCACCGCTGGCATGATGCTTCTAGCTCCATCAGCGTAGGGTGTAAGGCTTTTGGGGCTCTGATGACTGAATGTCTGAGGATGTAGCCAGACTTGGGAATGAGGACTCACACACAAGAGCACTGTTTTGTATGACAGAGAATGCTCTGCATGCCAAACAGCACAGACGTAACGGGAAGCCAGCTTTAGATGCTGAATGTATGAAAACTAGTTTTTGCCTCTTCGGTCGCATGTTGTTCTTATAAGAAACCCCCTTGTCACCTCTCTCTCCCCCCCCCCTTCCACCAGAGCCACCACCTGCTACCCTCACCTAAAGAAAGGCCAGCTTCACCTCTCACATTCTGCCACTTTATACATTTCCTAGTTGTCAGAAAAAAACCCTTATCAGCCTAAAATGACATGAAGAGTCTCACTGTTCTATTATCCAGAAGCATCTCTCTCTCTCTCCCTCCTCCGGTCCTCTCTCTATCCTCCTGTTTTTCCTCCAATGCCTGCTCATTGCTCTCATTTCTGGTGCCATCATTTGATCTTTCCTCCCTTCGGACTGAAACTCAGAGGTTGATAGAAAAGCACCAACGGGGACCAGGCCTGGGGTTTTAGTGCATCACAGAGCATGCCCAGATGTAAACTGCTATGGTGTTTTAGTGCTTGCTTTCCCCACCTCCCCGTTTGACCCCCACCCCGTTTACCATGTGAAACACGTGGGAGCTTTTACAGGGGTAGGTTTCGCAGGCAGGACCTGGGCGGGGGAGCTGCCGGCTGGGTGCTGGCGCCCTCTACAAACAGGCGACACTGACTCTTGGTGGGTGTCTCCTTCAGGCCTTGAAGGATGAGGAGGATGCGGAAACAGGGCTGACTGAAACGCAGAAAGAGGCGGAGCCAAAGGAGGACCAGAAACTGGGCAAATTACAGTACTCCCTGGATTACAATTTCACAGAGAATACGGTAAGAACCGAGCCTCCGAATCACTCTCAAGTGTGTGTAGATGTTTTTATTTTTTTATTTCAAACAAATAAAACAATACATGTAGTAATTTCCAACTTAGATAACTTATCACAACCATAATTGTTCGAAAATGAATAAGAAGAAGCATAGCTTATTTCACCTACCCCTAAATCAGTTTACTCATAAAATATCAGAACTCAACAACTTCTGAACACAACATCACAATACAACAACGCAAAAGTATCAACATCAGTTACAATAACGTTAATATATATTATCACTACCGTACATTTACTAATTAGTGATCCTCTTGTCTACATCTTAAATTGCTCTATGTTTAAACTTTCTTTGATTCTTTCCTCAAGACTATTCCATAAAATAACTCCACTCATTGAAATACACATACTTTTCTGTTTTCTTTGAGCTTAATGCTGCTTCAGATTTAATTCCCTTCTCAACTTATTTCCACCTCGTCTTTCTGCAAACAGTTTTTGAATATTTTCAGGCAGTATTTTTTATTTACTTTGTACATAAATCATGCAGTCCTAAATTCTATCAAGTCTTTTAACTTTAATGTTTGTAATTTTATAAACAAGCTATTTGTGTGTTCATTATACCCAACATGACTGACCAACCTTATGGCTCGTTTTGTAATGGACTAAGTGCATATAGGGTAGTTTTATCGGGGGTTGTCCAGTAATCGGAAGGTTGCAGGTTCGATCCCGGCTCCGGACAGAGAATTCTGCTGTTGTGTCCTTGGGCAAGACACTTAACCCACCTTGCCTGCTGGTGGTGGTCGGAGGGACCGGTGGCGCCAGTGCTCGGCAGCCTCGCCTCTGTCAGTGCACCCCAGGGCAGCTGTGGCTACATCGTAGCTCATCCCCACCAGTGTGTGAATGTGTGTGTGAATGGATGAATGATACACTTTAGTGTAAAGCGCTTTGGAGTCCTTACTCTGAGAGGCGCTGAGAGGTGTGCAGTACAGTATATACAACGCCTTTTGATTCACAAAATGTCTTGCTTTTCCCAACACCCCAATACTCCGTGCAACCTTTCCTTTAAATAGTTTATGTGAGGTTTCCAACATAATTTGTGATCAAGGATTACACCCAGAAATGTATTATCATACACTCTTTCTATACAAATGTCTCTTGGTTCCACTGCTCTGGCACAGGACCTTGGTCTTATCTCCAAACCACTAACGAAAACATGCATTCATGTACAGTATATCGCTCTACGTCTGAAACTCGACCCTCCAAACTAGCAATTCTTTTCTCATTCTCTTCATTCTTCTTTTTCAAATCCTTTACTTCATTCATTAAATCCATAATCGGTTTTTGTTGTTTGGAAACAGTTGTTGCCTCCACAGTCAGGAATTCAAGTGCTCTTTCAATTTCCTCCATTTTTTCATTCTTCTTTGGTGGCATTATTTCAATCTTTTAGTCACTTCAAGTGGCTGTTCCTAGCAATGCACCATATAAAAAACAGACTTACAGAGTAGTCCAACTGGCTGAATAAGTTCTGTTAAAGGCTGGCCTTTTCCTGCAAAGGTAGCGTGCCGCTACCTGCCTGGTGACCCGTGATGGATCCTATGCTCAGCCCGATGGTTAGTATTACGGCCTGAGCTCATCCCCACAGCAAGGCCCAGTTCCCGAAGCCGCCGCCCATCTCAGCCTGACAACAAGGCCCGATGGCCAGCGCCACAGCCCAGGCTCAACCCGGCAACAAGGCCCGGCAACCGGCGTTGATCCAACAGAAATAGCAAAATAAAATAATCCAATTAACTTATTCCGCCACCAGAAAAAAAATGCGAGCGCTATTCATCCAAAACATCCAAAATATCTCCGACTTTTCACCCAAGTTTTATGAGCTCTTCTTGCTCTTCTTGCTCTTCTTGCTCTCATCCAAGTGCATGTAAGGGCTTTAAGACATGAAAAGAAGGAAGTGAAACTGTGATGGATGTTGAACATGAACCCTCCTCGTAAGTATGGACACTGTGCATCACTGGCATCCGGTTCTCATCTGTAGGGAATAAACAGAAGTTGAAACCCACAATCCCACTGGGCTGTTGCAAGCACAGAGTCCAAACAATATATGCAAATTTTCATTTGCAAACAATTAAATGCATAATTGATTTTTAAACTTACAAAAACAAACAATGCAATAAACAGAAAAAAAAATAATATCATTTTTTGTTACATTCCTATTCTCAAGCATACTCTCATTTTCCCATCTCCTGGATTAGGTGCGCTTCCGCCCCGCTGAAGGTGAAACTAATTCATGTCAGAGCTACTAAAGATAACAGAATAAAGACAAAACATGAAGAACAATGAAGTCACAATTCAAAACTTCTGAAAACAATTTTTATTATGCGCTCCAACCCCCTGCTTGGACTTCCAGGCTTCTGTAGAGACTCTTCACTGCTTTTATGGTAAAAATGACCTGTATTTGATATAGCGCCTTCTAGAGTCCTGGAACCCCCCAAGGCGCTTTACAACACAATCAGTCATTCACCCATTCACACACACATTCACACACTGATGGAGATGAGCTACGATGTAGCCACAGCTGCCCTGGGGCGCACTGACAGAGGCGAGGCTGCCGAGCACTGGCGCCACCGGTCCCTCCGACCACCACCAGCAGGCAACGTGGGTTAAGTGTCTTGCCCAAGGACACAACAACAGCGACAGACTGAGCGGGGCTCGAACCTGCAACCTTCCGATTATGGAACAGCAACTATCGGTATTTTCTTCATGTGACCGATCAGGTAAATAGAAATCTGGTCACCAACTCTTCCTGCAGCTGTCTCTCTCTCTTCTCTGACTAGACTGAGAAGAGTTCCAGACATCTGCAACACCTCCGTGACTCGTTTGGTCAGATATTTGTTGAGTAAATTTTTTGAATATCTTCAAAATCTCTGCAATAGTAAAGAGGATTTTAAAAGATCGAATGCGTTTTTCCACCACAGAGCTTGTTAAAAGACACCGCTGGGGTTTGGTTCATCTCTGTTTTTGTTTCTTTTCCATTTGAGCAAATGTAGCTTCTGCTGACGTCCGTCTGCTGTAGCCGCTTGGTGTTTCCAGCGACTGAGCTTTGAGCAGCAGAATGGGGGAGTGCATCAACTTCCTTGTACCAGATGTTGTGTGAAAGACAATAGATGTGGCGAAGGAACACGCTGTCCCTACTGGGCCAACTAACTCCCATCATAAACAAAACTGGCAGCCTGAGATTAGACAGTACCACTACAGAATATGCAAATTTCCTCAAAATAATTAAATAATGCAAACCTCACAAGTTACACCCCTTTGGCTGGATGATCATCTATAATTTTACCACTTCACCTGTTAAATATCTCTTCTAATGAAATTACACCGCCGACGATCAGTCGACCAGACCCGCATTTCTTTCAGACGAGAAGACCTTTCATAAAAGGGATATTTTATGGACAATATTACATTTTACAGTGCTGATCTGTCATGTCGTGGGAGGCAGTGACAGTTCTCTATGAGGTTCTTGATTACTCTGGTAATGAGCTCCTCCGTGGCGCTAAAGTGTAATGAATGGATGACAGTTTTCACATTTTGTGACACTGACCTCAAAGAAGCTGCAAGCTCGGCTCGGCTCGGCTCGGCTCGGCGGCTGCAGGAGTTGCAGGAGAGGCAGATTTAAGGCCTCGGCGAGGCTGGCGTTCAGCATTAGGCATTTTTCGTTTGAGTTTCTTGCCCTGTGTGGACCTTAGAGCAAGTTGAACGACTCGCAACGGCTTAGAAAAAAACAGTTATCAGTAGGTGAAGTGGCTCAGCATCTAGACATCAAAATTAGAGTCTAGACAAATGAGCTCACCTGACATAGAAAGTTTATTTTGGTTGTTTTTCTAAATGTATTTGTGAGCATTTATAGGAACAGAGTCATAAAGGTGGCTTTAAAAAAGGTAAAAAGCCTCACAAAAGAATCTAAAACTACTCCCAACATGCCGTCCACCTTTGCCTATACTGCATTTCCTGCATGAGACAAACTTTGTGAGCTCACTTCTCGTTCTGATATCTTCAAGTCCACCTTGTTGGTGCATTTCATAAGCATTAGTTTGCGTTATAAAAGTTTCTAATTTAAGCTGCACCATCAGATGAACCATCAAACACGGCAGACTGGCCAAACATATCAATGCTAACAGTTCATTTAGAAAATCTTGATTCATTTGAAAATTCCAAGCTGGATATTATTAGGCTCTGTCCACACATAGCCGGGGATCTGCCAAAACGTAGATGTTTTTCTACGTTTTGGCCTGTCATCCACATGAAAACGGAGTTTTTTCACACGAAAACGGATCTTTTTAAAAACTCCGGGCAAAGTGAAGATCTGCGTTTTCTCCGTTTTGGGTGTCTGTGTGTGGACAGACAAAACCGGAGTTTTAAGGTCCGCAACGTCACTTTCCACGACAAAAAAATGCTGACATCACGTGTGCGACCTGTGTTTACAGTAGCCGACAGCATGGATGCCCTCAGAGCTGCACTCGCTTTATCAATTGTCCAAGCGCTTTTTGCTTGTTTGTTTTTACAAGCGGGATTACTGCTCCTTGCGGAAGACCACAGACGAAGGACGAGGTTAAGAATGGGGGAAGTACTGCCGCCTACAGGTCTGGCATGTCCTTAACAACGTATTTGTCCGGGTACGTGTGGACAGTTTTTTTTAAAACAAGGTGGTGTGGATGCAAGTTTTTGGAGGGGCGGATATTCGTTTTTAAAAAACCCCGGCTACGTGTGGACTAGGCCTTAGTCTTCCTGTACGGAAGCAGAGCTGCCACCCATGAAAATTTAAATTAGAGCGATAGTAACCTGATAATTTTGTTGTTCTAAACAATATCCAATAAAATACAATCATGTTCTCACAATGTGCATGTGTCATGTTTGTACCATATTGTACAATTTAACAATATTGTAAGAAAGATAAAGTACATAAAATGTGATATTGCTCTAATTTTATCTCGTATGGGTGGCAGCTCTGAGTTGCAGCATTCAAGCTTTTAATTATTTTTCTTTAAATGGGAACAAAATTGTCTAAAAAAACTTTATAAAACATTTCCACTGATGTGAGAGTTACAATTCTTCTTAAAGGCTCTTGGTTTCCCCTGAACTGTCGTTAAACCCCTTAAAGCCAGAAATACGAAATAGTGTCAAACTAGGAGGGGGAACTTTAACCCAGGTGTGGAGCGCGCACCTGAACCACCAAAGCAGAAGCGTCAGTGACCGTGACAGAGAGATGAGCACGGGGCTGTGAAAATGCTGTCAGAATAAAGAGCCGGGGTTCAAAGTGTTCAGGGAGACTGTGATGGTTCTCAGAGTCTTTTCTTTGTGTCTCGGCAAGGAGTCCGATAAGAACCGGAGCAGACAGTCCAAGTCACACAAAGCATATCGGTAGCAGGTTTCCCAGTAATTAGACAGGTTCATGCTGAAACCCAAAGGAGGTTCTAACACAGACAAGGTGCTGCAGTTGTGTTGTTTTAGAAACTCTACTTCTAAACTCTTTTTAAAGCACAAAGAAATAAAGAGAGGATCAAACGGAAGCCTCAGTTACTGATTCTCAGCATTTTGAGAAAAATTGACTCTGAGCAGGGCTGTGCAGAGACCTCTGAAGAGGCGGGTGCTCAAGCACCCTCAGCCCCCCCCCCACGTGCCTGACTCTGAGAAAATCCGTTATTAAATTAGGTCTGACTTTTTTCAGAGATTAAAGTCAGTGATGTTTCTCTCTCACTGAAATATCTACTATGAGTTTTTTTTAGTCATTTAGTTTTAAAAAAAAGCACAATTTTGTTTCTAAGTTAAGAAAAAAAAACTTTGTATATTTGTTTCAATGGGATGTTCATTTTAGTGGAAAATTAACTTAAATAAATACACAGATCTAAAAATGTTACTGGTACTTTTACTGTCATTTTGTCCTGGAAAATCTATATATTTTAAATTAGTTAATGATTTTAAATCATTTTAGCTAAAGGTATTCAGAGCCGCTGTAGAAGGTCCAAAGAGTCTGAGTTAAGCTGTGGTGACTTGAGTGTCTTAAAGCTTTTGCTGTTTTCCTGTTCAAGTTAAATTCAAGTAGGATCTAGTCAAATGCATAATGATAATAATGATTGTACGTATATTTAACAGTGATGTTAGAGATAAAAGGCTAAATAGAATTTTAACAACTTTTTAACTTTATCTTGTTGCATTAGAATTTCACGTTGTCCCACGTTGAGTAGTCTCTGTCCCACATTTAGCGAGTTGGAATCTGGTCACCTTAAATCCTGATACTCCATCTGGATGCTTAATTTGAGTTTAAGGCTAGAGGTGGTTTGATGGGCTTCAGATACAGTCTACAGGTTTGTTGGAGACAGACCAATGAGCTTCAACCGTCTTTTACATGCTATTAAACCATTTGGATGATTAGTAAATATTAATGAAACTGAATTTTGGTCATTTTAATTTATATTAAGCATTCATTATTCAGTTTTATATTTTCTAATCAACGCATCTACATTTATTCAGGTGTTCTGCATCTAATTTACATGACGAGGTTTAGACAAATGTCACAGAAACTGAACAGCAGACTAAAAATGCTAATGACAGGTTTTAGAAATTAAGTCAGCAGACACTTAATCTGGGAGTATATTTTATAAAAAATTTATTACTTTAAAAAATCAAAATGCTGTCATAAACATCGAGCACGCCATAATATATTTTAAAAGCCTAAGTGTACTAGAGAGTGTGGAGTAGATTAGAGTAGAATAGAGTGTACAGTAGAGTGTACAGTAGAATAGAGAAGAGTGTAGAGTTGAGGAGAGAGAGTACAGTGTAGCGGTCACACTTTATAGTGTGACGACTGTAACTTAATTATGACCAATAAGATGTGGTGATTCCATATAAATATGAACTATCAACCTGATTGATCTTTGAAGTTTAATCAGAAGATTCTAGTTACTTTTACTTGTCCAGGGACCATAAACACACTTCCTATTACTTCAGACAGTCGGGTAAATAGTTAAAAAGGAATTTTATTCTTTTCCAAACTAATGATTATACATGACAAGATATGACCAATGAGATGTGATGGAGTGTATATGTGTTGATGGAATGTGATATGTGAGGTGGTGTGATGCAAGCTGGATGTTTATCAGAATCTTTGTATCTGAAAGAAATTGTGAAATCTGGGTGTAAAAGAATGTGTTGTCTGCAATAAACTAGAGAGTTGATTATTAATGAAACAGTATCCGATGCAATCTGTTGTGTCTACAAACCCTGGCGGAGACCCCCAGCAGATCCGGACTGTCAGTAGTTGGGTGGACCTCACGGCACCGGGAGCCCGTAGATTAGCTCCGATACGGCCCGTCCAGTCTTGAGATGTCTCCAGGTCACAACAGTAGCTGGAATGCTTGTTTGCATCCAAAGTGGATGTGGCTCTTAGGGAGCCATCTGGCTGTGTCAGCTTGCAGCGTGAAAACAGGTTTTTGACTGTATGTCAAAAGAGATGTCTCACGGATGCTTGTCCCGAATTGGCCGGTTCGGAACTCCGCTAGAAACTGAATTACTCGGGAAGTAATTTTTTTTTTATTAAACTACTTTGTCATGATTTCTGGCCATGTTTGGCCAATCAGAATTTGACAAGTTTCTGAGTATTTACCAACATCCCGCAGAAAGCCACGTCCTCCTCAGATACAAAGATGTTTTTATCACTGTGAATGAGAATGGCTTAAAACACTTATGTGAGGTGAATCTTAACCTTAATTTGTATCTTATGAAGATGTGTATGAGTGTAGATAATGCTTAACTTGTTAAATCAAACACATACTGATCATAAGATCTGCAATGGATCATTGTAAGAGCAATATTCATTTCAGCTTCATTGATTTAAGCACAGATTATTCAAACATTTCATTTAAACATCTTGTTAATTCAACCATTTGATTCATTAACTTGTAAGTTGTAAAGCCTTGTAGGATTCGTGTATATTCACTGTTTTATTCAGAGTGAGAGATCCAGCATTCTGACTTTTACTCAGAGAGGTAAGGGCTTTTGCATGAGACCTTGACAGTTTATGTCTGCATTGAAGAGCAATAAGTGAGCAAAAGGTTGATTTGTGTGTCTGGATCCTCCACCTGGTGCAACCTTGACTTTGCAGCTCTGGCATGTAAGAAAGGTTACTGTGTCAATTTGATGGTGAAAAGTGACCCCTTTTGATTCATAACAACAGTAGAGAGTAGAGTAGAGTAGAGAGTGTACAGTACATTTGAGTAGAATAGAATGTACAGTAGAGTGTAGAGTAGAGAGTGTAGAGTTGAGTAGAGTGTACAGTAGAGTATAGTAGAATAGAGTGTAGAGTAGATTAGAGTGTAGAATAGATTAGAGTGTAGAGTAAAGTTGAGTAGAGTGAACAGTAAAGTGTAGAGTAGAATAGAGTGTAGAGTTTAGTAGAGTGTACAGCAGAGAGTAGAGTGTGGCGTAGAGTTGAGCAGAGTGTACAGTAGAGTGTAGAGTAGATTAGAGTAGAGAGTAGAGTAAAGTGTACAGTAGATTAGAGTTGTTACGCCCCCTCTCTGCAGGCCTAGGATGATGAGGGGACTAACACAAGAAAAATAGGTGTAGGTGTGTAAAGGACGAGGAGGTTTGAGTAAAAACAAAAGGATTTATTAACAAAAAGTGTCCGTGGGTAAACGACATAAATAAGGCATACTACTAATAATAATAATTAGGGAAACTAAAAACATAAGCAGTCTAACTGCGTATGAAAAGGCTTTCTGCCAAACTTAAATGACAACCACCTAAACGAAAAAATATCCCCGGCTCAAAAAGTCCTATGGGGATAAAAAGAAAACCACCACTATCAGAAAACTGACGTTCAGACAGCTCAATCCTTCTAAAGAGGATAATCAAGTCAAACTCATCTAACACCCAAAAATGGCTTTACCATTAGCAAGGCGTGTGAAAACACGCTCAGAAGGAACCCAGGCTAATCCTGTATCCTTTCTAGAACACCATAAACAAATAATGAGCTAGGGAGAATCTCAGGCTACTCCTGGATCTCTAGTAACAACCTTAAACCCAAATGGTAACGGTGTAAACCTTAAACCCGATTGGTAATGGTAGCAAAAGTGTCTGTGAGCTAAGGAGAATCTGTGGCTAATCCAGGATCTCCTCGATGTCTGCTGCGTTCCTCCTTTTAAGCCTGTTCGCCGCTTGATAGCTGATGGAGATCAGCTGCCGTCTCTGCCGGTGTTCCTCTCTCCAAGGTCCTGAAAAGGGCGCTGGGAGGTGTGAGCAGGCCGCTCCTGGCGCTGTCCCTGGTGCTGGATCTTTTGCAGCGGGGACAAAAGGCTCAGGTTGGGATGAAAAGGACGGACCGAGGGGGCGAGGGTCGTCACAAGAGTAGAATAGAGTACAGAAGAGTGTAGAGTTGAGTAGATAGTGTACAGCAGAGAGTGTAGAGTGTAGAGTGGAGTAGAGCATGCACAGTAGCTTAGAGTAGAATAGAGTGTACAGTAGAGAGAGTAGAGATTGTAGAGTATATTAAATTAGAATAGAATAGAATGGAATGTAGAGTTGAGTGGAGTGTACAGTAGATTAGAGTAGAATGGAGTAGAGTACATTAGTGTAAAGTGTAGAGTTGAGTTGAGTAGAGTACAGTGAACAATAGAGTATAGAGTAGAGTAGAGAAGAGTGTAGAGTTGAGTAGAGTGTACAGCAGAGAGTAGAGTGTAGAGTAGATTAGAGTAGTGTACAGTAGAAAGTGTACAGTAGATTAGAGTAGAATAAAGTGTACAGTAGAGTGTAGAGTAGAGAGTGTAGAGTAGATTAGAGTAGAATAGAGAAGAGTGTAGAATAGAGTGTACAGTACATTAGAGTAGAATAGTGTTCTGTAGAGTAGAGTGTAGAATAGAATAGAATATGGTGTAGAGTTGAGTATAGAGTAGAGTAGAGTAGAGTAGAGTAGAGAGTGTACAATAGAGTGTAGAGTAGAGAGTGTACAGTAGAGTGTGGAGTAGAGACTGTAGAATAGAATAGAATATAACATATAGTTAGGTTGAGTGTACAATAGAATAGAGTAGAATAGAGTGTAGAATAAATTAGATTAGAGTAGAGTTGAGTAGAGTGAGCAATAGAGTGTAGAGTAGAATAGAGTTGAGTGTAGAGTTGAGTAGAGTGTACAGGTGGTGGTTAGAGGCATTTGCCCTGATCTTTATCATGTTGTACAGCGCTTTGTGATTTATATCTGTGAAAGGCGCTATATAAATAAACTTTTACTTACTTACTTACAGTAGAGTGTAGAGTAGATTAGAGTGTACAGCAGATTAGAGTAGAATAGAGTAGAGTGCACAGTAGATTAGTGTAGAGTTAAGTAGAGTGTACAGTAGATTAGAGTAGAGTAGAGCAGAGTGTAGAGTAGTTTAAAGTCGAGTGTACAGTAGATTAGAGTTGCATAGAGTACAGTGTACAGTAGATTAGAGTAGAATGGAGTAGAGTGTATTGTAGATTAGAGTAGAATGGAGTAGAGCAGAGTAGAGTAGTTTAAAGTAGAGTGTACGGTAGACTAGAGTAGAATAGAGTAGAGTGTATAGTAGATTAGAGCAGAGTGTAGAGTGGATTGGAGTTGAGTGTAGAGTAGATTAGAGTTGAGTAGAGTGCACAGTAGTGTGTAGAGTTGAGTAGAGTGTACAGTAGTGTAGAATAGATTAGAGAAGAGAGTAGTGTAGCAGAGGCAAATTGATGATTTTATCTGTTATGACCATGACGATGTAATATTCTATATTAATATAAATTATTAACCTGCAAGGTCTTTATTGTAATTAATCAGAAGATTCTAGGATTTAATTCAGAAGATCTATGTTCTTTGCTTTTTCAGTGATCAACCACACTTCGTGTTACTTCAAGAAAAGAGTCAGGTTTATAATTGTAAGAATTTATTTTAGAAACAATTAAAACACGACAAGTGAACTAAGCATTTACTGTGAATGGATGGAGCTAAAGGTGATGTAGGAACCTATGTGTAAATGCGGTGTTGGTCAGAACTTCCGAATCTCGGAAAGCAGCGTCTCCGGATGAAAAGGAATTTGGTTTGCTCTAAACTAGGATGTTATCTTCAGAAGCACATTCAGACGCAATCTCTCTATGTTCTACCTCACCCTTTTGATGACCCTCATCACGAATCCGGAGGTCAGAGAGGTCGGATGACCTGGGGGCACCCAGGTCGGGTAGATTGACCGCAAGCACCAACTTCTCCAGTCCAAAAGATGTCACCAGGCAGCACAGGTTGGAATCAGCCTGCATCTCAGGAATAACTCTTAAGGAGTTGAACAATGTCAGCTTTGTTCTGCAGGAACTGTTTGCTGTCTCAGCTTTGTTGGTGCAAAAAGGTTTTGACGACGTGTCAAAATCCTTGATTGTTAAAGAGATATGCTAAAGATGGCCGGTCTGAAGCTTTCTCTAGAACTGTCCAGTCTCTCAGCATGTTTTAGTTATAAAGTTTAGTTGTTATGGTTTGGACAGCCAATCAGAGGAAGACAAGTTTGGAGATATTACCAAGGCAACTCAGAAACGCACCCTCTTTGATATGGAGGCTCTGATCTGGGTAAAAGGTTAGCCATGTGTAATGGATTTAACTTAGTACTTGTTGTGTGGAGCACGTGTGAGGACCTTGTCGTCAAAACATGGTGAACACATTGCAGGTTCTATTAGACAAACATAGCATCCATTCAGTGAGCACAGATTAATGAAGCATTTCATTATACTATAATTATTATCAGTAGTAATAAACAAATGTTTATTTAATGATTAGCTAGATTATACGTCATAGAAGTAGTTTATAATCATTCTTGAATTTAGCAATTAATTCGAGCCGGAGTTCTTCTTCTGGAGGCAGACAGATGGGACCTTGGGAAGAAAGTTATTGTTTATCTTTCAGATTTGCAGAGTCTGAATCCCAGCTGGTGTGAAGCCTGCTTATTAAAGGGAACACATGCAATGTTGTGCCTCCTTTCTGACCAGATGTTGAATAGATGGTGAAAGGTGAGACTGTACCCAAATTGACCATTGCTGGACACTAGAGTAGAGTAGAGTAGAGTAGAGTAGAGTAGAGTAGAGTAGAGCAATAGGAGCAATAAAGGCGCTAAGAGCTGCTAACCAATTAGCTGTCATGGCTTCAGAAGGGACTCGTGTCTCACGAAGGTCCTAAAATCAGTAAATGTCAAACCCTTCCAAGAAAAATCCTCGTGTGTCTGTGAGCAAAGTCACGGAGCTGAGGGTGAACACACTTGCAGATGAATGTCAGGCCCGTGTGGCAAAACGTTGTTTCTCTCTGTTAACCACCACAAATGGCTGCTGCCCTCAGTGTTGATGACACTGGCATCATGCATTAATGAGGCAAAAGCTTCTGTAAAAGACCCGAGTCGTTCGGGGAGCAGCAACGAGACGGCATGGCGCAGGTACACCGCAAATGAACCACAGAGAGGCATCGAGGCGCAGCAGGTGGAGAATTACAGCCTCGTTCCCACTTTCAACATCATTACCATATTCATCGCTCGCCTCGCAGGGCAGGTGGGCCGCTTTGGGTCCAGTCAAAATCTGACTAGTTCATATTCAGAAGAGATAAATTCAAAACCACTCTGTTGTTTCCCCCTCTTTTGATTTGGGCAGTAAGTATTATTCTAGGCAGCCGAGTTTTAGTCTTTAGGTGTGTGCCCTGGTGTGGAGCTGCAGCACAGCCAAGATGCATCTGGGGGGTGTTAGACACCAGTGACAGAATCATCGCTCAGGGTTCTGCTCGCTGGACTGAAGTTTAACTCCCAAACAAACGGGGGTTAACACCGGCGGCTCTTCTCTGGAATCCTTAGCTAAACAGAACACTGCAGCTCTGTGCTCTGGTTTTATCCTCAGAGGTTTGCAATTTAGAGACTTTGTTTTTTGGAGGTTTTCTCTGCAGAACAAAGCAATCAACCTGAGAGAAGCGTCTTTCGTTACAGTAACGAACAAAGAAAACAAAAGAAGTGCATTATGTTTTATTTGATTTTAATCAAATCAAAGCCAATTCAACAATCCTCTTTATTCATCTTCTCCTCTGGGTGAATAAATGGTGTTAATTAGTTTAACAAAAAGCCTAATATTGGGAGGTGTGTGATACTCTTAAGTGAGACCATTCAGGGTGAAGGAATGAGATCAGATTTCAAATGTGTTAATAATCTGATTCAAACTCCCTCCAGCCGGGGGAAGTAAATCTGCATGGTTTAAATATCAGGGGAGGACTAACAAAGATCTAATTAAGATTTTTCTGGTTTAAAAAACCTCCCAAAGAAAGGGTTTGTGGAAGTTGACATGATTTCTTGTGCTTGGAGCCACATTTCATCTGATATTACTTCTAAATTTCTTTCCCAGCACTGGTCTTATATAGATAAGTACGGGCTTGAGAAATAAATCCAATGTAGACTTTACTCAGGAGGAAGAGCAAGGGAAAATAAACTGATTTATTGAGGCTAAAAGCAAAGTAAATTTGTCGCTGAAGCAAACGTTTCAGAGCCGACATCAGAATGCGTGTTAGGTTGAGACAAAAGCTAAAAACAAACCAGGACCAACAGCACTGTAAGCTGACTGTGACAGGGTGGAACGAGCACCAACTAGGGGTTATGTAAAACCCCGAGAGGAAAGGAACAGAAACAAGGCAGCATAGAAGGATCGCGTGTGAGGACGGACATAAATTCAAATAAAAGCAAAGCAAGAATACAGAAGGTTAAACATGAAGAGGGTTAACAAATCCCAGTAATGTCTCCTTCCTAATTAATTGTAAATGGTAAATGGCCTGTATTTGATATAGCGCCTTCTAGACTCCTGGAACCCCCTAAGGCGCTTTACAACACAATCAGTCATTCACCCATTCACACACACATTCACACACTGGTGGGGATGAGCTACGATATAGCCACAGCTGCCCTGGGGCGCACTGACAGAGGTGAGGCTGCCGAGCACTGGCGCCACCGGGCCCTCCGACCACCACCAGCAGGCAACGTGGGTTAAGTGTCTTGCCCAAGGACACAACGACAGCGACAGACTGAGCGGGGCTCGAACCTGCAACCTTCCGATTACGGGGCGAGCACTTAACTCCTGTGCCACCATCGCCAATTCTAACTTATCAGCAGGTGGATTTAAGTTCAGAACAATCGTTGGATTTAAGGAATTAGCAGAAGCATCAAACTGGAAATCAGCATCATCTTTTCCTTGGTCATGAGGGCTTCTCACCTTAAAGGTGTAGTCTGTAGCGTAGCGTCGTCAAGGAGAGGAGAAGAATGGCCAGGCCCCTCCCCTTCTGGAAAGAGTGAAAAGCCACGCCTCACAAATGGAGCGGTAGCGCCAACGAATGGTTGCTTGATTGACTGATTGATGTTCTGTGATTCTGGTTTAGACCGGCAGGTCTGAATATTTAGTGTTTTTTAAGCTGTGGATGAAAAGCAAACTGGAGCTGCAACTTGAAACTAATTTGAAGAACGGCTCCACGGCTGCACACAGCCTTTAGGAATGTGAGCTGATGTTGGCGTAAAACTGGTCTTTTAACAGCTCAAATGCAAACATTTCAAACAGCACAGCCCATGAAAAGGTTTGCTTTACAGGCTTGAACCCGATTACTTTCAAAAACGGATTATTTTGTGTTTATTAATTATCCGAAGCTGCTGCGACTTCAGAGAAATTAAAACTGAGCCCAATGGGGAAAACTATGGCGGTAGAATAAATGAGATGTTTTAAGGATATTTCGGATGAACTCCCACTCCATAACTTTGTTTTCAAAGTAATGAAAGGCCTTTTATAGTTTCCTTCAAGTCTTTGGGTTGGAATTTATTATTTGAGTGCTGAAATCTTTTCTCTAGAGAGGAGTTTTAGTTTTCAGAGGCGGGTTTAAAGGCTTTTATTCTGAAACATGTAAAAACACCACAGAGCTTGTTGTTTTTATTTTTCTAGATTCGTATTAGTGTTTATTTTCCTTTTACTGAGTCTATTTGCTCTCCGAGTAAAAGCGATGCCGCCTCCTAACAGCTGTGGAGCGCCGTGGCTCCGTGCCCTGGTCGGCCTCCAGATTGCGGCGTGATGGCTGCCTGAAAGGAAGTTGATTGACTGACTAGCTGGACCTCCTGAGAGGCCTCTGAGTAAAGGCTCTGACTGACAGGTCAATCATCCACCCAGACCCCCTGCTGTGGTTATCAATTATCAACCTGGTGTGATGAAAAACCGTTCCCTCGGTCCTGATGTGACACTTCCTGACCTTTACGGACTCCTCGGCGGCTGTCATGTTTCGTCTCCATAACCTTCTAATACTGGAGCCCCTTGCAGTGACACCGAGTTATCTTTAAGGAGCCATTATGAGCTGATGATTGATAGTTTCATTAAATAATGTGTCTTTTCTTGGCTTTAGCTCATAGTGGGGATCATTCAGGCTGCCGAGCTGCCTGCGATGGACATGGGAGGCACATCCGACCCCTACGTGAAGGTCTACCTTCTGCCTGACAAGAAGAAGAAGTTTGAGACCAAGGTTCACAGGAAGACCCTCAACCCCGTCTTCAACGAGCAGTTCACCTTCAAGGTAGGCCTCACGCTGACGGTGCAGCTCAGTCACATTTGCACAGTTTTGTATCTGGAAATCTTCTCTTGACAGTCTGATTTGCATGCAGCCTAGAAATCTGGGAAGGTGTGGAGACAGCAAGCAGCTGGCGCATTAACTAGCTCCTGACAGAATATCACACACACACACACACACACACACACACACACACACACACACACACACACACACACACACACACACACACAGAGAGTCAGGCTCAGATTAACACAAGCAGATGCACAGCTACACCTCGGCTTCTCCTCAGCTTTAATGGATGCATGACTGTTGCTCAGTAGCGGGGAAAGTTTTGTTATTCACCCGGCGCCGGCGAGCGCAGGTGTTTGATGTACATAATCTGATGTGATATCCGTCTCGCTTAATGATTTATGGTCTGATTTTCTTAAACGCTTAAAAAAACAGGCAGGAGTGATGTTTCTGAGGCGCCGTCGAGGACAAAGCAGTTTTATCTCATTTCCACTCGTTTTGAGCAAAGCTTTTCTCTTTATTGTGTTTTTGTTGTGAGATGGTGGCTAAACAGGGAAGCATGTTTGTGAAAGAAGAAGCAGGGGTGACTGATATGAAAACCAAATCACATGAAAGACTACACAAATACTCTAAAAACTTAAGAAATTGAGAGCTGTTTTCAATCAGACCAACATAATCAAATGTACATTTCATTATAAAGTGTATTACAGTCACAGACGGCATCACATTTCACAAGTAACTGGTTTATATATCTGTTTCTTCTTGTTTTGTTTTATTTATTTACATTTCTAACAGTAAATCTAACAGTAAGACATCCACTAACGTGTGAAAGATTGTTTTTTCTTCTTCAAATTTAGCTGAGCAGTGAAATTAAGCAAAGAAACTCAGAAGAGTACCATCTTTGATTATTCATGTCATGTACTGGCCACATTATTGGATACACATATCCAACTGTACGTTGACATAAATGACTAATCAGCCAATCACACGGTGACAACTTAATGCCTTTAGGCATGTAGACATGGTCAAGACGATCCGCTGCAGTCCAAACCGAGCTTTAGAACGGGGAAGAAAGGCAATTTAAGTGACTTTGAACATGACGTGGTTGTTGGTGCCAGACAGGCTGGTCTGAGTATCTCAGAAACTGCTGATCTGCTAGGATTGTCACACACAACCATCTCTAGGGTTTACAGAGAATGGTCCGAAAAAGGAAAACATCCAGTGAGCGGCAGTTCTGTGAGCGAAAATGCCTCGTTGATGCCAGAGGTCAGATGAGAATGGCCAGAATGGTTCGAGCTGATAGAAAGGCAACAGTAACTCACATAACCACTCGTTACAACCAAGATATGCAGAAGAACATCTCTGGATGCACAACACATGGAACCTTGAGGCAGATGGGCTACAGCAGCCGAAGACCTCACCGGGTGCCACTCCTGTCAGTAAGAACAGGAAAGTGAGGCTAAAATTCTTGGTCTGATGTCTCGATATCTGCTGCAACACTCAGATGCATCTGAATTGTTGTTGTTGTTCTGACCCTACCATGGTAGCATGGATCCATCCTGCCTTGTATCAACGCTTCAGGCTGCTGGTGGTGGTGTAATGGTGTGGGGGACATTTTCTTAGCACACTTTGGCCCCGTTAGTACTAATTGATCAATGTTGCATCACCACAGCCCACCTGAGTATTGTTGTTGACCATGTCCATCCCTTTATAACCACAGTGTACCCTTCTTCTGATGGAATACTTCTATCAGGATAATGCACCATGTCATAATGCTCAATTCGTCTCAGACTGGTTTCTTAAACATGACTGACTTTTGTTCCGGCTCTTGGAGAGTACAGACGCTTTTTTTTCTCCTCTCCCTCCCTATCTTATCCCAAGGCTCTTTGTCCTGTCTTTGTGTGCACGGCGCTTTCTGTGTTTTTTTCTGGAAACTGGAAATTATTAAACATGGATCTTGTCAGTTGATGTCTCTCAACGCAATTGACAACATTTTTTTCAACGATGAGAACGGGAGAAGGGGCTCCCGGATGCTCCTCTGGGACAGAGCCAGCTGGGTATATCATGGACTCCTGGAAACAGCGGAACCTGATATGCCTCTCTCAACTGTCTGTAGAGGATTCTGAAGATGCCTGGATATTTGTCGTTTTGGTGTCGGGATTCCTGCTGTTTGGCCTGAGCGGTAACCTGGCATACCGGAAAATTAACGAGCTGTCGAGGAATACTGGCTCAATCCCGGAGCTCAGGGATGGAATGCATCGTGCTGTGAATTCACAAACTCATATAATTGTCGAGATGAGTCGTGAGCTTGGAACTTTGGCTGAGATTCAGGCTCTGGCACAGAAGGTGGATTCGATCAAGGAGAGAGTGGACGGATCAGCACGGATCGGTATAGATTGATAATGCCATTATTGGACCTGGATGGGTTGAAGACCAACAGAACACTAAGACAGAGAGGAAATTATCTCTGTCTGTACCCAAAACAATCCTTATCTGAATCTGGTGCCCTTGAAGCCTGTGAGTCTGAAGTGAAAACTCCCCCCTCAGAAGAAATGTGGAATGCTGCTGTCGCTACGGAAACTCTTTCTCCTTATCCCAGCCTGGGCGGGACTGTGACCGGTGAAGGCCGTGGAACCGCATCTAGGAGTCACTGTGCCCTTTAACCCATTATCTCCCTCCCTGTCCAAACGGAGGTGATTAGCGCTGCTCCATGTGGCTGCACGCACTGAAGTGAGGAGAGTCCCAACCCTACCTCCCCACCTAGTGGAGACTGATGTTGTGTATCGTCTGAAGTTTGTGTGCGTGTCTGTCTGAGGTGTTTTTTGCATAGCAAAGCTACCCTCTCTGTGGAGGGTAACTCTGAAGTGCCTTTTTTTCCCCTCTCCCCGACTCTATCCTCATATAAACCCTCTGGATCTATAACGGTAGTGCGACTCGCGTTGCGAATGACCACAGTCACCAATTCTTGTCATGTGTCTTGCCCATGTATGTCTGATCTCAGAATTGTGTGTACTGAAACTCTAATTTCCCTCTGGGATTAATAAAGTATTTTTCAATTTGAATTGAATTGAAATGGCCCCCACAGTCACCAGATCTCAATCAAATAGAGCATCTATGGGATGTGGTGGAACGGGAGTTTTGCATCGTGGATGTGCCGCCGACAGATCTGCAGCTACTGCTGATGCCATCATGTCAATATGGACCAAAATCTTCCAGTACCTTGTTGAATCTTTGCCACGAAGGGTTAAGGCAGTTCTGAAGGCAAAACCGGGTCCAACCCGGTACTAGCACGGCGTACCCTATAAAGTGGCCAGTGAGTGTAGATTCTTACTAAATTAGAATTTAAAAAAAAGAGCCAAAAAGCCTTCATCACAAACGGAAACCTCCTGCACCAGCAGGTGTTTCTGCACAAATCTAGTGCAAAAATAATCCTCTCAAACATAAAGAGGAACCTCCATCATCCTCTCCAGGATTTAAAAACAGACCCTGAGAGGTGGTAATGTCGGAACATCACAGCTGTTGTGATGATTTCAGACTGTAGATTTAGCCTTTTGCACGTGTATAAAAATAGTCCTGGCAGCTCAACGTAACTGAATATAAAATCTGTCAAAATTCCAGACATTGGTTGTTTTAGATGAGTCTCCTAGCAGAACAAATAGAAAAGTTAAGGAATGTACTGAACCTATAAAGTAACAATCTTATTTTTAATGCCTCCTTTTGTACTGGAGCCTCCTTAAAACTACACTGTTTCCTTCTCAGGTGCCCTACGTAGAGCTTGGGGGGAAGACTCTCGTCATGACGGTGTACGACTTTGACCGTTTCTCCAAACACGACGCCATTGGTGACATCAAGGTGCCCATGAACAAGGTGGACTTCAGCCACATAACAGAGGAGTGGAGGGATCTACAGAGTGCCGAGAAGGAGGAGGTAAGACTCTTTGTTCCCTTCAGGAAAACATACGTGCTGCAACCTAGATTCCATTATTCAGTCACTCATGCTAACGCTCAGGTCTGATCTTGTAGCTGTTTTACCGCATAAGTGATATTAGGGTCATTACTTTGCTGCAGCTTGTAGCGCAAACACAGCTGATGTAATCCTTCTCTCCTGGAAATGCCACCTAATCACATGTCCACACTTCCTGTTCAATTAATAGGAGTGTGAGTTTCCAGCCACCAGCTCAGGAGATTCAATTTTCATGGTAAATGTCATGGCGTATAGCACATGTTGCAACCTTATTTCAGCAATACGGTGAGTTAGTTTGAAGGTTAATTATAATGCTGCAGAATGGTTGGCGGTGTGTTTTTTAGCTTTTGGGCACAACGGCAATTATTTATAACGTGTAAAGACCTTTGAGCTTTGGTTTCTTCAGACAAAGAGGCAGACTTTGAGGATCCCTGAGCATGCTTTAGTGTTTTCATGTTTAATGAGGTCAGCACCTAAGTCCAGCGTTCTCACTCTGGCTGTGAGAAAGTGAATAACTTGAGTTGGAGTTACACTAAAACAGCATTTCTGGGTTGCTTAAGACACGTGGCGCTGTTGCAACCAAACTGTACTAAAGCTGCATTTCTTTTTAGCTATTTTTGTTATTTTGAGAGAGCATGTTCAAGACTCAAGAAGCCCAAATTCAATGAAACTGAGATGCCTCTCAGTTGTTTTAAGGCATTTTGGAGACCTTCTGGTGACGGCGGCTCTTGATTTGGCAAAATTGCAACAGGGTTCGTGCTGAGTAGCTATGCTTTCGTTCTTTTTTAAACACAGAAACAGTTTTGTTTACCTGTTTGTAGCTACGGTTTCGCCGACAGCTGCCGGCTTCTTCAGGCTGACGCTGATGGTGGCGCGTCACTTCCTTCTCCGTTTATCTGCGGGCAGCAGAGGACGTTGTCGCCCTCTACTGCCCGCTCTCCCCTCTCCGACGATGCAGTCCCATGCGTGGTCCAGCGTGTAAACTCCGTCGTCCCTGTTCATGGTCCCACATCCACGTCTCCTTATCTCTATTGCTTCCTTGATCCATCTTTTGTATTTTTGTTGTTCGGTGGTTATGATCCGTGTGCTGTCCCAGTCCATTATGTGGTTTTCTCTTAAGCAATGATCTGTTACGGCTGACTTTTTTATTGTACTTTCTGCTTCTTCTTTTGCTGCTCTTGTGTGTTTACGATTTGCCTCTTTCTCGCACTCCTTTCTGTGTTCTATTGTCCGTGTATTGAGTTGGCGTCCGGTTTCTCCTATGTATGTTTTATTGCATATTTTGCAAGAAGAAGCCGGCAGCTGTCGGCGAAACCGTAGCTACAAACAGGTAAACAAAACTGTTTCTGTGTTTAAAAAAGAACGAAAGCATGGATTTACAAAGACACAGCAAGAACACACCTAAGATGTTCAAAGAGAAATACGGACAACAAGGAACGAAGGACTTCCGCCGTTTGGAACGATTACACCAGAAACGCGCACGTCTAAGAAACCACCTTCGCTTCTGTTTAAGATGCCGGGACGAAAACATCCCACCCACAAGCCTACAGCTGAAAACATCGATCCGGACCCAGACAGCACAAAATATAATAGAAAGAGCACAGAGAGCACTGCTCAAGGAGAGGATAAGGAACGTCATAACCAAACAGAGGCGTGTGGAGGACGAACTGGAAAGAGGACACCTGGACTTGAAAAGGAATTACAAACTTGATAAACAAATGGAGGAACTAATTAAAGGACACATGATGGAAAAACAGGAACAAGAGTTCATAAAAGTGAAAGAAAGACACATAAAGAAGTTAAACAGACTCATAAACAAGAAAAAGAGGGGAGAAATACAAGGCAACTCCACACCAAACTCATGGGTATGTAACATTTCACAATACAAACTAACAGAAGCAGAAGAGAGCATATTAAAGAAAGGTTTACTTTGCAGTCACACCAAAAGAAATACCATATGATGAATTTATTGTAGCAACAGAACTAGCATGTCAACAGATCACAGATGAGGGAAAGAAAGCAGAACTCAGAAATAACGTAGTTGGGATATTAAAAAACAGCCAAATTCAACACAGCAATATTACAAAAGAAGAACAATCAGCCATGACAGCCTTATCCAAAAATGAACAGATAATTATTCTACCGGCAGATAAAGGAAGAACCACAGTAGTTATGGACAGAGAAAAATATAAACAACAGATGAAACAGATGCTAGAAGACAAAAATACATATGAAATACTTAAAAAAGATCCAACAGAAAACATTAAGAAAAACATGAAAAAATTACTGAAGCCACTGCACGAAAAAGGCAAAATAACAGAAAAAATGTACAAACACTGGATTCCCACAGCAAACATAACACCAAGAATATATGGAACACCAAAAATACATAAACAAAACACCCCACTTAGACCAATAGTTGACAGCATAGGTACACCAACATACAACATGGCAAAAGATATCAGCAGAATCATCAGCCCGTTATTAGGAAATACAGACCAACACTGCAAAAATAGCATAGAATTGGCAAAAGAACTAAAGGAAATTACAATAGAAGACAACGACATACTCATCTCACATGACGTCACATCTCTGTTCACAAAAACACCAACCCAAAAAACCATAGACATATTAGTTAACAGAATCAGACAAGACAAGACTTTACACAAATGACAAACCTCACAACAGATGACATAGCACAACTGATAGCACTGGTAGCTAACTCCACTTACTTCACATACGACAACACAATATACAAACAACTGGAAGGCTTCGCCATGGGTAACCCGTTATCAGCCACCCTGTGCGAGTTTTTCATGGAAGACCTGGAACAAAAAGCCATAGCCACCACCCCCCCAAACTGCAAAATAAAACTATGGAAACGCTACGTAGACGACATACTGGAAATCATACCAAAAGGTCAAACAGAAACACTAACACAACACTTAAACAATATTGACGACACGGGCAGCATAAAATTCACTTATGAGTTAGAAACAGAAGGCAGTATAGCATTTATGGACATGAAAATCACCAGGCAGACCGACGGGACCCTAAACATAAACACATACAGGAAACCAACACACACAGACCAATATTTATTATGGACATCAGAACACCCCACCATACACAAAATGTCAGTAATCAGAACATTATATCACCGAGCAAACATAGTAACAGAAGAGAGAGACCGTAAACAAGAGGACAAACACATACAACACGCTTTAAAGACCTGCAGATACCCGACATGGGCAATAAACAAAGGAAAACAACAAACAACAACAGAAAGCAAAGAACAACCCAAAAAAAGAACCAGAAACCCAGAAAGACAAGAACCAAAACCAGTGATAACCCTACCATACATCAGAGGCATAACGGAAAAAATAAGAGCAACAATGAAAAAACACAACATAAACACACCAACAAAGCCATACACAACAGTTAGAAACAGACTAGTACACCCAAAAGACAAAATATCAGCTGGACAAAAATGTGGAGTCATCTACGAAATCCCATGCAAAATATGCAATAAAACATACATAGGAGAAACCGGACGCCAACTCAATACACGGACAATAGAACACAGAAAGGAGTGCGAGAAAGAGGCAAATCGTAAACACACAAGAGCAGCAAAAGAAGAAGCAGAAAGTACAATAAAAAAGTCAGCCGTAACAGATCATTGCTTAAGAGAAAACCATATAATGGACTGGGACAACACACGGATCATAACCACCGAACAACAAAAATACAAAAGATGGATCAAGGAAGCAATAGAGATAAGGAGACGTGGATGTGGGACCATGAACAGGGACGACGGAGTTTACACGCTGGACCACGCATGGGACTGCATCGTCGGAGAGGGGAGAGCGGGCAGTAGAGGGCGACAACGTCCTCTGCTGCCCACAGATAAACGGAGAAGGAAGTGACGCGCCACCATCAGCGTCAGCCTGAAGAAGCCGGCAGCTGTCGGCGAAACCGTAGCTACAAAACAGGTAAACAAAACTGTTTCTGTGTTTAAAAAAGAACGAAAGCATGGATTTACAAAGACACAGCAAGAACACACCTAAGATGTGCTGAGTAGCTGTCCGATGCTGCCGTTTGGGTTAAACCTGACTCACCTGTGTCCAGGTCTTCTGCTCAGTTCTGGTGAAGATTAACCTTTTTATTTGAAAGAGGAAAAGAAAATCAACTCAGTGTTTTCTCCAAAAAGTGTTCAGCATAAATATATAGTAGATGAAAAAACCCGCGATACCAACCGTTCTCTGCTCCTGAAGAGCGGCAGCTCTGTGCTGAGTCATGTGATCGAATCCTCTGTAATCCTGTGAAATCACGCGTTTAGATTTTGTGCCTGTCGTTAAAAACTTTTCTCAACTTCCGCGATGTGTCTGCCTCCTCAACAGCAAGAGAAACTGGGCGATATCTGCTTCTCTCTGCGATACGTTCCCACTGCTGGCAAGCTGACCGTGGTCGTCCTCGAGGCCAAAAACCTGAAGAAAATGGACGTGGGTGGCTTGTCAGGTGAGTTGAAACGGTGTTGATGCGTACCCTCTGACTTTCCGTCTGACGGGTCTTTGTAATTACACACGAGCTGCAGCATTTTCTTTCCTCCTCCTACAATGGTGCTTTCAATGTGATTAATTGATAATTTCCTTCAAAATATGCATCATGTTGAGCAGAATTATGAGTAAAAGACACGTTTAGCTTGCAATGATTGCACTGAGAAAAGAGTGAGAAGTACCAGTCATAATATGTGACCAAGGAGAGCTTCTGTTACATGCTTTTGTCTTGGTGCTAAAAAATCCACTTTCACCAGAATAACAAGTTGAAAAATGAGCTTTTTACTAAAGTTTTGTTATAAATAGATGGATATTTTATTTACTATGAACACATTAAAATGTACGCATGTGGATTTGTCCAGAGGATCACAGTCTAGGGAGTAGGGATGGGTACCTTTGACATTTGAATGGATTCGGTACCAATTCCCGGTTCCTAGGAATCGATACCGGTAGTTAACGGTACCAATTTTCGATACTTTTGAGTGTTTAATATTTTAATTCTCTTTTATAATTAAATACATATTTTCTCAATATATAACCATATTTGATAAATATCACGATAAATAACATACAACTGTTTGTATTTTAACATCGTCCTTGTAGTTTTATAAGCTGATAATTAAACTGAAGCAAACATCTTTACTGTGAACTAAATTTACTATGTCTTCATTCCTTTTGCCGTCTTTTTTCATTTGATTTTTCCTACTGGGAAGTTAGAATTTCTGAGGAGAAAGCGAACGCACCATTAGCTGAGAACAATGGTGGCAATGGAAGCTAATTTATCAAGCTAACTTTATCTTAAACAGTTTATTTAGCTGCTGGAGCAGATTAAAACGATGATGCCTCACACTTAGATCGTTGTCGCTGGTTTCATCTTCACCAAATCACCCGTCTCATTTAGTTAAGTGAAGCCAAACTTTAGAGCGCGTTCATGTTCTTCTAGTCGGAAATTCGGAGTTCCGAGGAGAAAGCGAACGCACCATTAGCCAAACGGAAGCTAACATGTCAAGCTAACGTTATCTTAAACATTTTATTTACCTACCGGAGCAGATTAAGATGAGTATGTCTCACTTAGATCTTTGTCGCTGGTTTCATCATCACCCAGTTACCCATCACATTTAGTGACGTGGACCCAAGCTTTAGCGTGCGTTCTTTCTACCATGCTGCTCTGTTTACAACTCGCTCGCAGCAACCGACGACATAACGCTCTTGCGCAGCTGTCTAGGCAAGTTCTCGTTATGAAGGACGGGTACCGAAACGAGGCACCGTTTCAAATGACGTTAATCGGTACTCGGTCGGTACTGTGGAATTCGGTCGGTACCTTAAAAAGTACCGAATTCGGTACCCATCGCTACTACGGAGACAGTTCAGCTTCACAGATCCTACAGACAGCTGTCTTTATGTCACCAGACTATTTATAAACACTGTTTGACACAACGTTGAATATGAGCTGCACAAGACCAGGTAGCTGCTAGTTGGTACCTGTTTTGATGTGGTTTGAGCGTGCAGAGCTGGGGCGAAAAGGCCACATTGGTCAGACTGGGTGTCACCGGTTAGTGAAGGGAAGTAGTCACTGGTTGAGTGGTTCACCTTGCAGCCCCCAGCCGTTTCTTCATCTTTTCAGAGTCTGACTAAAGAAACCGGGACTGAGCAGAATGTTCGACATCACCACCTTGTCCTCTACTGGTGCGTTGTTTTGTTTGCGTCACATCCAGACAGGGCTGGACTGGGACAAAAATTCAGCCCGGGCATTTTGACTGGAGACCGGCCCATCACCTGTTTTTTTTGGAAAAGACATTAAGCCTTACGCTGTTTCTGACACACACCAACGTACACTTTCTTATTGGTAGTATTTATGTATCAATCTAATAAACGTAAACCTACACCATCCTTCCTATCCTGGTATTCTAAAAAGTAGGGTTGGGGGTAACTGATTATTTTTAAAATGATTATTCTGACGATTATTTTATCGAATAGTCGACTATTCTAATGACTATTTAGATGATTAATCTAGCGATTACTTTTCTATTGCACAATTAATAAAAACCAAAAAATTCTCAAATAAATTCCTCCAAATAATTGATAAGTTGTTACTGTAAGAGAATAAACACTACAGGCCTTCCATTTTGTATAACACTGCTTTTATTGTGTTGCGGTTGTTTATGTTCTGGTGACGTGTAGAACTTGGGAGTGCAGGCTGCTGCCTGAGAGGTGGTTGGAGACGGAGTGTCTCCATGCTGCTTTGTTTTGTTCACTTATGTGCCTGAGGCAAGTGGTGTTACGACCCTTCCTGGGGAGTCACGTGTTTCTCCTATTTTAACTGTAAATCCTTCTAGCTGTTATATTTATAACAAGAAACAGATATTCGGACAGAATATTTTCACGTTTATTCGAATATGATTGTGGAACACACCCAGCATCATAATAAATGAAGTAATGTTTATGCCAATTTAAGCCTTTATGGGTGACCAGGACTCTGTGTTTATGAATGTGGAAGACACCCAGCATCCTGTGATGGCACTAATAACATCAAGAGATAATAAATAAGGTAATATTTAGGTCAATTTAACCCTTTACACGTGACCAGGACACTGTAATCAATTTTTGGCAAGGGAAATGATCATTTGTTGCCATTTTGAGGTGTTTATGAATGTGAAAGACACCCAGCATCCTGTGATGGCACTAATAACATCAAGAGATAATAAATAAAGTAATATTTAGGTAAATGTAACCCTTTACAGGTGACCAGGACACTGTAATCAATTTTTGGCAAGGGAAATGATCATTTGTTGCCATTTTTGAGGTGTTTATGAATGTGAAAGACACCCAGCATCCTGTGATGGCACTAATAACATCAAGAGATAATAAAGTAATATTTAGGTAAATGTAACCCTTTACAGGTGACCAGGACACTGTAATCAATTTTTGGCAAGGGAAATTATCTTCTTTTTTTTTTTTTTTTTTTTTTTTTTTTTGCCATTTTTGGGGTGTTTATGATGACACAGTAGGCAGTATGAGTACAGTAACGTCAACAGATAATACATAAAACCCTTATTTGGTCAGTTTTAGCCTCCATGAAAATCTTAGCAATTCAATCACTTTTTGGCAAGTAAAATGCCATTTTATTTGTCTACAATTAAATCATCAATAAAGAATTTAAAGATATTTTGAGGCATTTCTTATAGGTAAATGGGAGGGTGTAGTCTATTTGGCAAGTGACAATCTTAATTTTATATGCTGAAGTGCTTTTATCTTGTTACTTTTAAATTGAGCAACGTAATGAATAGCAACCTACACAGTGTCATTAAAGCCAAAGCTTGATCATTTTAAATACTTTTTTCAAGTAAAAATGTGCCCCAAACTAGTTAACTGTGGCTCCATGTCAAGTGGACTAAAGAAAGGAAGGGGAAAAAATTAAATCGCTGGAGAATTGTTTATTTCCATTTATACAACGTTTACATTCAATACAGGGTACCATTTTACATTGTTTATTTTTTTAGTATCAAGGCTGTAACATAAAGAAAGCCAGTTCTTACCACAAAGTTTGTGGCACAAACCATCTTTCAATCGCAAATATTGCAAAAAGGATTAATATATCCTCATTGTGAACGTTTAAGACAAATAGCAACACTTAAAACAACTTCCGAACTGGAAAAACTAATGTGGCAAGGTGCAGAAACGAGTGCCCTGACGGGATTCGATCCCCAGACTCCCGGGTGAGAGTCATACGCTCTAACCAGTCAGCCAAAGGGACATCTCCTTGGACAAGTAGCCAGGGCGCACAATCTATCGGGACATTGTGGATGCTCACCACACTGCTACATCTTCCTCCCTCTTTCCACAAGCACGTCCTCGTGTTCCCGCGCAGGGTGCCACAAACACTGCCACACTAATATCCGCGATAAACATCTGTTTAAGTACCGGAAGAGGTTATCTTTGCTTTCTGAATGTCCATATTGCTAGATATGCTGAGTTTTAGGGCGAAATCCTGGGGAATTTTGTCTAGAAATGCAATTGCCTAACCGTGCGCGATCCCGCGGTGGCTAATCATTTTTTGGCAGCGAGTCAATTTATGGCACAACACCGGCTCGGGTTTCTCCTCCTCCTCCCTCTTTTCTTCTCTAACCTGTCGCTGGGCTGAGGCTCCATCACTTCCTAAATTGATTTTACTTGAACCTTCACTACCAAACAACTGTGAGATTTTAACACATGTGCCAGCATCAGCCTGAAGGGCCAGTTTCTTTTTTAGTCGAATTTTCTCCGCTTCTCCTTTCCGTTTTTTGTTCTCCATTTTGTTAAGCTCGTCTGTCTGTTTACTGAGATTCACAAACAACTGGCGGGTGCATCAGACCTCTGGCTATTGGTCCAGCCCAGAGTGTATTATTACCAATTGGCCAATCCACCAACTTTTACGAGGCGTCGCGTGGGCAAGTTGTCCGCAACAACTAGAGGCCAGGAGAAAAAAAAAAAAAAAAAACAGACACCGGCCCATAAAAGATGAAAGGGTCGGCCCAGCGGGCAGTTGCCCGCTATGCCCTATGGTCAGTCCAGCACTGCATCCAGAAGATAAATGGCCTGCACCTGTATCACAAGTCAGAGGACTCCAAAGCACCTTACTCTGCAGTCATCCTCCCATCAGGCCCTGGTGGTGATGATCTGCACTGTAGCCACAGCCCTCCTGGGGCACACCGACAGAGGCGAGGCTGCCAAGCACAGGTGCCACCGGGCCCTCCGACTCCCACCAGCAAGCAAGGAGGGTGAAGTGGAAAGCAGCTGGACTTAAACCAGCAACTCACTGGTTACAGGGTGAACTCCTAACCCCTGAGCCAATGCTGCATTCCTACAGGGAGACCAGCCTGTCAAACAAACTCCATTTGGACCCGGGTATAGGGTATCATTTTGTATATTAGATCACCTCGCGCTACTATTCGAACTTTCAGAGGCAACCCACACCCCCACCCACTGGAGACATTTCTCAGTTGTAACGAAAAACCGACCGAACCGTGACTTCTGAGCTACAGCTGAAATCGGGAGCATCTCAGACAGGACATCTTTGAGCCACATAAGATGGTGTCCTCATGTGCTGCAGATCTGTATCTATTTGCATTTGTCCAACATGTGTTTGCAAACACTGGGTACAAGTACAAAAGGGTTCATCCAGATTTAAAACTTGGAGATCACAACATTTTCATTGGTCATTGGCCTCCTTGAGCCCGACTCAAGCTGATGAAAATGGTTGTTTTGTGTATTTTAGCTGTTTTACCTTGTTTCATTTCCATTAAAGCTGCAAAGGAAAATTGGCAAAACAAGCTAGCTTGTAACCACAAACACAGTGGGTCACATCTGCCGGAACCAGAAACACACATTGCCAAAGCAAACGAGTACTCAACACCAGTCGCTGTTTTCTTGGTCCAGACATCTTTTGTTGTTTCTTTTGGGACTCCGGTAGTTTGTCCTAAAGTAGAAGTGGTAGCAGCCGGCCGTTTCTCCTTCTCTGATATTGAGAGAACCTCTCACACCAGTGGTGCTCTGTTGTTAAATACGTGAGTGTGTGATGAGTGGAGGACCCAGGGAGGTGCAGCGGTTCAGCAGAACCAACAACCAGATGGTCCGGTGGTGGCTTTCGGTCTGAGCCGTGGTATTGGTGTAGGTTTTTAGACGAATGCGAGAGAAACTCTTCACAAATTTTTCCCCTTTTCCTTAATCTTTACATTATATTTAAAGCCATACTTTGTTAGAATGATGCAAAGAGTCATGAAAACGTTTTAAACTAGCTTGTTTTCTAGATTTGCTATCGTAGCTTTAACCTGCAACAGGACATGTTAGCTAACAGTTTTAGGAGAGTTGCATCATTCTGTCACCAAATATGGCCGGTATCTAGCAGTTGATCTTTTAATTCCTCCTCTCCTTTTTAAAAAAGCTCAGACTCACAATAAGCTGCTTCTCCTTTGACTTTCCTACACCTCCCTCTCCTCTCGACTCTACAATTACCATACACCTGTGTCCACTCGCTGTCTGCTCGTTACAGTTTCACATTAAAGGCCCACGGCTCCCTTCCATCTATGAGACCAGTGCGAGAAGCCGTTTGGCTGCAAATAAAATAAAAATATACCCTCCCTTGCTGCCGTTTCACGATCCTGGCATCAGCTCTCACCTGTTCCCGTTTCCATCGTGAGGCTGTCAACATTTTAAGCTGTCAGCCACATCAGCAAGCAAATTCAAAACGTGTGAATTTAGTGGCTTTGAAGGCCAGATTCCTCTCGCAGCAGCAGTCTGTCACATTTGATTGTGTTTCGCCTCATCAGCGTGCAGCCGCATGGATAACGAGCTGAAAGAAAGATCACATCATGTTTCAGTAACTCTATAATACACTTTATTGTAAGTTGTACCGAGTTTTCTTTTATAGAAGAGTACTTAAATGTGCAGCAGATGGGCGAAATGCTGGGCAGGTCCGTAATAACAATAATTAGCCTCCATGCACAGCCAGAGCTTAAGAAGGAGGACGTGTAATTGATGGCCTGGGATCAGCCTTCTCCTATTTGTCATCCTGTTTACCGTGCCTAATTATGGCTCACAGAGGAAGATGTGGGAATTAGCATTAACCAATGTATAATCAGAAATAATTCTTTTGATTTGCTCCTCATGAGACAGCCCCCAAACCTTCCCTCGTGCTGTTTGGTCTCTTTTTTTAATAAATAAACCAAAGTTTTAGAAGCGGTATTTATAAGACAACGCCCCTGGATCGCTGCGTTTGAACTGTCGTGAGGCTGGAAGCACCATGTTCTTTAGCTGTCGTCTTAAAATAATCCCGGCCTCATTACAGACGAGTTACCCCTCTCTGCTTTTGCCAGCTACAGTTTATCGTTACAACACACAGGCACCACGTCAGCGTGGTGTAGGCAGTCGTGTCTGACTGATTAGATCAACTCAAGGGGGTCGTTTCTTTTCCTCGAACAGGTGAACAGGCGAGTCGTTAACCCTGAGTCAGAAGTTCATTCCACCTCCCACGTGCTCGTGCACTCGGAACGAGGAAAAAGATCTTATTTTCAGTACAAACATGCACCTTTTACAGTATTTCAGGCTAATTCTCTTTTATCTCAGACATTAAGCTCATCAGAGATGACTCAAAGGTCTGGTGAGCACTAAGGCCAACTGTCTGGGACTGACACAGAATGAGGGCATAAAGACTTAAAGAGGTAGAAAGTGTTTGTTCCACTCTCTTTGTGCCTCTGAAGGTGGTTGTGGGAGCTGCGAGGCAGTACATAACCACGTAATGGCCTACAGAACGGGAGGTTATCAAAGCACACAGGAGCTGTGTTGACGGTAATGAAGCTGCACTGCCCCGACCCGAGGCCATATCTCTGTACCAAACCTCTCAGCTGGAGGGTTTGCTTGTCTACTTCCTCTGGTTGGTCCCACAAGGAGGTTCTCTAGAAGTCACTGTAAGCCAGAGAGCATCATTAAATAGGATAAAAGGCTATTTAAAGGATCTTTAAACTTGCTTTAGATGTTTAATGATGACTTTCTTTCTTTTAGAAGTGAAACACAGCCCTGAGTATTTACCCTTGTGTCTCCTACTGTTAAGGAAAATTTGGTTTGAAACAGACCTGAAAGCTGATGAATGCAGAAATAATTACATTTCATGATTTTCAAATGTTTCTTGTGTTTTCTACTTTGCAAATTGAGCTAAAAGCTAATATTCATGCATTCATCATGGCATGAAAAATGTCTGATGTCCACTTGGGAAATGAGCTGCAGTCACTGCAATTCCCCTCCGAAGCAGTAGGTGTCAGTCTGGAGACAGAAGAAAGCAGGAATGGTAACAGAAGGAGAGTTTTATTCATGCTCAAATCTGATTATACTTTGCTAAAGGTTTTGGAGAGGGATATAACGTCAAAATGTTTTCTACAGTGTTTTCAGATTTTTTTGTCACATGTTTCTATAGTTACTGATGCTTGTATTGACTAATACAATACAGTTACAAAAAGAGTCACTATCTGAACACAGTTCCCAACTCCTGGTCCAAGACCTGACTGCTGGCACCCTGTAATTACATAATCTATGCTTGAAGTTATCAGATTTTACTGGTTTTGTATTAGCACCTGCTTCCTGGGGATTGGAGGGGCAGCAGTAGCTCAGGAGGTAGAGTGGTTGTCTAGTAATTGTCCGAAGAAGAAGAAGGAGAAGAAGAAGAAGGAGAAAAAGAAGAAGAGGAAGAAGACATTTCTATAGCGCCTCTCAAGATAAAAATCACGAGGCGCTTCACAAAAACAAAAAATGTAAAAATATAAAAAGCATTTAGAAAATGTTTAGAAATATATTTAAAATGAGCAAAAATAGGCAATTGGGATTTGAAAGAAAAAATGTTAAGAAAGAGAGAGAGTGAACAGGAAAGAGGGAAATCAGCGGATCCTGAGGAAGGTGGAATAGGTGGGGAGAGCAGAATAAAGAGAGAGTGGTGAAGAAGGTCATACAAAATCCAGCTTGAACAAGTGAGTCTTCAGCTGTTTTTTAAAGGAGACCCCTGAGTCCACTGATCTCAGGCTCAGGGGGAGAGAGTTCCAGAGTCTGGGGGCCACGGCAGCAAATGATCTGTCACCTTTGGTCTTTAGCCTGGTGCTGCACAACCAGTAGGCTTTGATCACTGGACCTCAGGGACCTGCTGGGGGTGTAGGGACTAAGAAGATCACCAATGTAAGATGGTGCTTGTCCATGTAAGGCCCTATAGACCAGAACCAGGATCTTGAAATGAACCCTGAAGTTGACTGGCAGCCAGTGAAGCTGGAGGAGAAGCGGGGTGATGTGGGTGTGTTTGGAGGACTTGGTCAGAAGCCGAGCACAGATGTTCTGAACCACCTGTAGACGGTTCTGGGAGGTTCTGCTCAGACACGTGAAAAGAGAGTTACAGTAGTCTAAGCGTGAGGAGATGAAGGTGTGGAGAACTTTCTCAAGTTCAGAGCAGGACAGAATGGGACTCAGCTTAGCAATGTTCCTGAGATGGAAGAAGGAAGAGCAAACAAGAGAACTGACATGAGAATCCAGGGTGAGAACTGGGTCAAAGGTCACGCCAAGATTCCCTGACCGAAGGTTTGGTGTGGGAAGCAAGCTGACCAAGAGAGTCTCTGACTTTGGGAACCAGCTTGTCTGGGGCACAGATGAGGATCTCAGTCTTATCTTCATTCAGCTGAAGAAAGTTCCCAGCCATCCAGGTTTTGATAGAGTCTAAGCAGGTGTGTAACAGCTGCAGCTTAGACATCTCATGGGGCTTAAAGGAGATGTACAGTTGGATGTCATCTGCATAAAAATGGTAGGAGATTCCTTTGAAGGAGCTCGGGATGTGCAGAAGAGGAAGCAGATAGAGGAGGAAGAGCAGAGTCCCCAGCACAGAACCTTGTGGGACACCATGGGTAAGAGAGGTGGTGGAGGACCTAAAACTTGGAGACGGCCACAGAAAAGGCGCGCTCAGAGAGATAAGAGGAGAACCACTCCAGAGCAGCTTTTCTATAATTTTTTTTTTCATTTTTGTTTTTAATTTTTACTTTCACCGTAATAAAAGCTAAACAAAATGAAAACAGCGAAGTGCCTTAATTAATACAGTTTCATTAACACGATTCTAGTTTTATTTTGTGATTTTACTTTTTTATTTTTTAAGATTTAGGCTGCAAATATAAATGGAAATCACTCAGAAATGATCACCTGTCACTGTCTAAACAGCATGAACATCACATTTACGCTGTGTCTCAATTCAGGGTCTGCATCCTTCGAATGACCCAGCCTACTCGGCCGACGTGGGCTGAGTCCTCCGTCGGCCGAGTAGACCGGACGTTAACGGCTGTGAATTTGGACAGGCCTAGCCTTCATGAATTCCTGCCACTCCCTCAGCGAACATTCCGTCGCCTAGCAACCGAGGAACCGCTGAGCAGAAGGGAGAAGGAACTTTAAACGATGGAGCTCAAAGTTTTATTTAGCTTTTTAATCATTTCCTTGACTGTTGGAGAGCTAATTCAGAGAAAATACTTTCGGCAAGCTGAGCCTGAGCAAAGATGTGATAATAGTTTTTAATACTTTCTAAGGGTCTTAATTTGACCAAAACCCATTTATCACCTTTTAAGACTTTTCAAGACCCAGCGGATACCAGAATAAGAATCAGAATGAATTTTATTGCCAGTGCTCCAGATAAGAGCATAGGAACTTGACTCCATAGTACAACCTGACCAAGGTTACACACACACATATAGACAGGACAGATACAGGCAGACCATGGGAGCAGATGTGGATGAATGAGGGAATACATGAGGAAAGTTCAGGGGAGGGAGAAAAAAGGCATTAACAGGGTTACACCAGCAGGTTGTAGCACTCTAATGCAAAAGAACACCCGACATGTAAGCACAAACGTCACAGTTCACAACATGAGACCCGGTAGGTAGGAGGGAGGGGCTGGGATCCTGGTTTCCTCAGCGGGGGCGGCCTGTGTGGCGCTCAACCAGCTGAATCCGCAGGTGGGAGGGAGGTCATGGGGAAGCACAGAGAGCAGAGAGTTCCTTCAACGTAATGACCTCGCTAGAGACCACAATCTGAAGGCGGGGGGGGGGGGTAGAGTTTCACAGCATTTGTCTGCATTCCTTCCATCGTGGGGGTTATTGCATGCAACTCCAAGGCTGCTTATGGCGTCAGATTCGATAACAGAACTTTGTTTGGGACAGGCAGGGATAATTTTTCCTCTCTGCCTTAAGTCTGGATTGATCATTCAAGTCCTCCAGTGAAGCCAATTCGGTGATTAAACATCTCCACACCATCCGGTGACCCTTTCCGAGATTATAGCAATCTCGTGTGCTAACACTGGTAACGCAGCTAAGACATTGTCCAGCTTGCGATTCACCTCGAGCAACGTCCCAGTCTGTGAGGTATCCACACGGACGGTGCCGTCCATGGTTGCGGGTTGCCCTCCAATCGCTCCCGTCATCCCAATTTTACGGAAAGCCAGATATCCTCCCACTCCAGTCAGAAGAAATCCAACGATCATCAGGCCAAATATCCACATATCTTCGACGTCCTCAATGGACAGCTGAGAGAGACAGATGATATTCACTTCTTCCAGGAAACGAACATATATCCCGCTGCGTGTGTCCCTTGAGGGCAAGCGCAAGCCCCCTCCTCCGTCCTCATTGTAGAAAAAATCTTATCAATCACGTTGAATGACCAATTAATTAAATCCATGCTGAAAAATACCCTGTAAGATTAAACAATTCACATTTGTGCAGCAGTAGCTCAACAGGTTGAGCGGGTTGTCCAGTAATCGGAAGGTTGCAGGTTCGATCCCGGCTCCGGACAGAGAACTCTGCTGTTGTGTCCTTGGGCAAGACACTTAACCCTCCTTGCCTGCTGCTGGTGGTCAGAGGGACCGGTGGCGCCTCTGCTCGGCAGCCTCGCCTCTGTCAGTGCGCCCCAGGGCAGCTGTTGCTACATTGTAGCTCATCCCCACCAGTGTGTGAATGTGTGTGTGAGTGGATGAATGATACACTGTAGTGTAAAGCGCTTTGGAGTCCTTACTCTTAGAGGTGCAATACAAGTGCGGGTCATTTATCATTTGTAAACAAAAATAAAATTCAAGTGTTTAATACAGAACTGATTTTATTTAGATATTTCTTTTATATGTACATGTTTAATCTTTCTTAACCATTTTTTCTAGCAAAGTAAAAAGCCTGTCAACGTTCTTCCTTCTCTCCTGGGCCCTCTGCTGCTCTGCCTCCCTCTGCAGCCTCATGTCCTCCCTGATCAGCTCCAGAAGCTGGTCATCGCTGTCACCTTCTCCTGGACGCCCATTTTCTCCAGAATAGTCTTAACAAACATGTAAGAAAAAAAACAGGAAGAGAAAAGAGGACAACGGGTTATTCCTTTCATGTTTTCACAGAAAAAAATAAACTCTGCTCCAGTAAACATGTGGTCCATCTCCGCCCTGAGCTTAATAAAGTCCGTGGTTTTCTCTTTTGTCCCTAAAATACAAACTTCTATTAAAATCAGGGGGAAAACGTAGCGGGAGAAGTACGACACCGAGCGGCCGAACATACGAGCCGAGACCGCAATACAAGCACCTTTACTGTAACATTTCTAACTAAAATAACGTTCATGTATCACAAAAAGCCCTTAACCTAACAGTTTTCAAGTTTATACTGACATTTATGTGCGCAATCCTCTCCGACAGCTCCCGCTTCACTGTCCGCCATTGTTTTTAAAAGTTCTGCCGTACGACCCGCAAGGCATTTTGGGAAATGTAAACCACTGAAGGATACACCGGACCCATCCTTCATGCAGGTGAAAAGAAGGTCGGATTCGTCCACTGCATTTGAAGGAGTCTTCAAATTGGGACAGGCCTAGTCGCGGCGCTGTGACGTAACCGGCCGACGAAGGATGCAGACCCTGAATTGAGACACAGCCTAGGTGAAAAGCGTTCTTCACGCTGCCCTTGCTGTCGTACTTGTTTTACTACTTAGGACAAATCCTAAATGCTGCACCTAGTAACCATAATGCTGTGCATTTGGGCAGATATACTACATTTGGTGTGAGAATTATCTCGTCGTCCAACGACAGCCAAACCCAAAGACTTCCAGGAAGCTGCCTGACTTCAGATGAGAGATTCAGTTTGTTTTTTGTGTGGATTGTGTGTGAATCACCTCTGAGCTGAGTGTGTAAAACTAAAGCGGCACGCACCCCCGGGTGCGCGTACCGTGGCAAATCCTCAATGATGGGAGGAAAGCTAAGATGACAGCCGGGTTATATTTAACCCTGCTGCATGGCTGTTCACTTGGCAGAAGTCTGCAAAAGCCTGCAGTGGCCACACTCCATGAAATATCTACAGTTTTAGAGGTTTTTTTTATCCAAGAGCAAAACTTGTATCAATTTTAAGCATCTCCACTCTCACGAGTCAGTTACTCACAGCTTTCCATCCTCAACCCGACATGGATTTGGTTCAGAGCTCATTGCTTATCCGGAACCGCGCGTCAAGCTTCCTGAGGGAAACATGGACCACTGATGGAGATCCCGTCATAAAACAGAAGCCAAGATCCAGGACGCAGATGAGTAACCCTCCAGAAAGCAGAGGCGAGCCTCTGTGCTGAACACAAATGTGAAGAGGCGCTCTGGCGTAACAAGAGCTGCCATTCTTCCATAAAATGGGAGAAATTACATCCGTCTGGGATGGGAGGGAAAAATGGGCCGGATATGAGGAACAACGTGCCTACCGGAGCTCAGTAATGCCAGACTCTCATCTGCTGGCGGGGGAGATAAGAGCAACTGGATGGCGTCGACGTGGCGTTGCAGGTGTTTCCGTATTTCAGCAAGAGGAGGGTTATCACATGTTGCCCCATTCAGCTGCTGAATTGTGTTTTTCAGGTGCGGTCGGTAACAAAAGATTCAACAGAAGCTTTGTTTACGTGAAATAAACAGATACCAGAACGGATCGTCAGTTTAAGCCAGAATCTGACTGTTGGTCTAGTTTTACTACAGGGAGTGCAGAATTATTAGGCAAATGAGTATTTTGTCCACATCATCCTCTTCATGCATGTTGTCTTACTCCAAGCTGTGTAGGCTCGAAAGTCTACTACCAATTAAGCATATTAGGTGATGTGCATCTCTGTAATGAGAAGGGGTGTGGTCTAATGACATCAACACCCTATATCAGGTGTGCATAATTATTAGGCAACTTTCTTTCCTTTGGCAAAAAGGGTCAAAAGAAGGACTTGACAGGCTCAGAAAGGTCAAAAATAGTGAGATATCTTGCAGAGGGATGCAGCAGTCTTAAAATTGCAAAGCTTCTGAAGCGTGATCATCGAACAATCAAGCGTTTCATTCAAAATAGTCAACAGGGTCACAAGAAGCGTGTGGACAAACCAAGGTGCAAAATAACTGCCCATGAACTGAGGAAAGTCAAGCGTGCAGCTGCCAAGATGCCACTTGCCACCAGTTTGGCCATATTTCAGAGCTGCAACATCACTGGAGTGCCCAAAAGCACAAGGTGTGCAATACTCAGAGACGTGGCCAAGGTAAGAAAGGCTGAAAGACGACCACCACTGAACAAGACACACGAGCTGAAACGTCAAGACTGGGCCAAGAAATATCTCAAGACTGATTTTTCTAAGGTTTTATGGACTGATGAAATGAGAGTGAGTCTTTATGGGCCAGATGGATGGGCCCGTGGCTGGATTGGTAAAGGGCAGAGAGCTCCAGTCCGACTCAGATGCCAGCAAGGTGGAGGTGGAGTACTGGTTTGGGCTGGTATCATCAAAGATGAGCTTGTGGGGCCTTTTCGGGTTGAGGATGGAGTCAAGCTCAACTCCCAGTCCTACTGCCAGTTTCTGGAAGACACCTTCTTCAAGCAGTGGTACAGGAAGAAGTCTGCATCCTTCAAGAAAAACATGATGTTCACGCAGGACGATGCTCCATCACACGCGTCCAAGTACTCCACAGCGTGGCTGGCAAGAAAGGGTATAAAAGAAGAAAAACTAATGACATGACCTCCTTGTTCACCTGATCTGAACCCCATTGAGAACCTGTGGTCCATCATCAAATGTGAGATTTACAAGGAGGGAAAACAGTACACCTCTCTGAACCGTGTCTGGGAGGCTGTGGTTGCTGCTGCACACAATGTTGATGGTGAACAGATCAGAACACTGACAGAATCCATGGATGGCAGGCTTTTGAGTGTCCTTGCAAAGAAAGGTGGCTATATTGGTCGCTGATTTGTTTTTGTATTGTTTTTGAATGCCAGAAATGTATATTTGGGAATGTGGAGATGTTCTATTGGTTTCACTGGTAAAAATAAATAATTAAAATGGGTATATATTTGTTTTTTTGTTAAGTTGCCTAATAATTATGCACAGTAATAGTCACCTGCACACACAGATATCCCCCTAAAATAGCTAAAACTAAAAACAAACTAAAAACTACTTCCAAAAACATTCAGCTTTGATATTAATGCGTTTTTGGGTTCATTGAGAACATGGTTGTTGTTCAATAATTAAATTATTCCTCAAAAATACAACTTGCCTAATAATTCTGCACTCCCTGTATTTCCATGTCCTTTTTTAGGGGATGTGGCTTTTTTGGCTCCTGCCACTTTAAGTTCCTCCACATTAAAAGCCTCTTATTGTTAAGAAGACAGAAGTAGTAATTATTTTTTTGCCGCCTTGACAGCTCTGTTTGTGCGAATCAGGCATATTTAATGACACATGAATCTTGTTTTAGCTACGACTCTTTTCTGGGTTTTGCTCTACATTTGATTGATAAGTCTGATGCCGTTTACGATCCTTTTGGCTTCTGAGCCTCAAAATAAGAGGTTTAAAACTCTGATGCTGCTTCAAATGAGCAACTTGTTTCAAAATCTACTGAACAGAAGAATAAGAGCGGCACAACGAGTGCCAGGTTTGGTCTCAGCTTTGAACTTTGGTATTGTTTCTGGCGATCGTCTGACATTTCTACTTCCTGCACTTGTTGCAGCAGCTACATGTAACTCGGCTCTCCTGTCAAACACGCTGGATTTGGACTCTGGGAACGACAAAAGCTGCTGTTTGAGCCCTTCCCATTGACGCTCCTCACCGATGCATCCATTTCCTGTGACTCGTCGTGCACACGGCCCCCCTTCTCTATTTTTCCTCTTCCCAGCGCTCCGGCTCCTCTCAGCAGGAGAGTAATGATGGACACCCTCTCCATTAGGAGCCTGTTATCTTTTCACTCTGTCATCTATTCATTTGGCTGCTTTTCTCCCTTCGACTCTGTTTACGATGCTTTCTCTCTACTTCCTTGTCAGCTGACCTGTTCAAGTCTGACAGTCTGCAGTCGGGTCCTCGTGCCGCTAAATTGGATGAAAGATTAAAGGAGCTAAGCTTGTCCAGTGTTTGCTAACAATCTTCTAATAAAAATCTGACTTTGTGCATATGGGATTTGTGGATTATTCCAGATCATCTGACTGAGCAGTGCTTCATCAGACAATTATGAGGGCTGAGTCTTCGTACTGATTCAGCTCTGGGTTCAGATGTGGGAGATGGAATATCATCAGTTTTAGTCCCATCAGCATCACTCAGATGATTGAAGTGGGTTTAGTCCGTTTTCATCTCTAAAGCTCGTAAAGAAAACATTAAAACTGCCTTTAAAAGTGAAACAAACTGCAAATCTAAGCATAAACATGTTTGTTTATGACAAAATGAGTGAGTTTATAATGACAGTGGCCCTGCAGGAATGCAGGAATCTTATTGGTCACATCTAAAATGGCCTCTTTTTCATTCTTCTGTCAAATGTAATGCTGTCCTATTGGAAGCATTGCATGGGAGTATGAATGTTTTTATTTTTGTCTCTTTTGGAAATGCGCCAGGGGCGTGTCCAGGAAGTGGCCTGGGGTAGCACATGCCACCCCTGATATCTGATTGGCCACTCCACTGAGTTCCATTTAAATTAACTTAACATTGTCAACCGAAGGCTTAGGGTTAAATAATTTGTCCCTCATCCAAAAACAAAAAAATAAATAAAAATAAAAAATACACCCACCTGGGCCACCCCATTTTAAAAGGCTTGGACACGCCACTGCTCACATCTCTTAATATCACAGCTCAGATTACATTTAGCTCATTTTTTTCTGTGATAAACATCGAAAAAAGCTGTTAAGGCACATATTTGTGTTTTTATGAGCTTGAAGTGAAATGGTTTCTATAGGTTGAGTCACTTGAAACGTGTTCACCGAACCTGATCAAAGCCTTCCATCCATCCCGCATGTATAGTGATAATTAGACTCGGAGCTGAGGACAAGGCTGTGCTTTCTGTTGGTGCTGATGGCAGCTTGTTCCATCTTTTGGGACTTTTCCTGTGTCTGAACAGAAAACTACCTCCTGATTCCTGCTTTGATTCTGACTGGATGAGTCAGATGGCTGAGTCTCACCCAGGAGGTGGGAAGGAAGTGGATTCATTCAAGAAAACCAAATAAGCGATTGACAGTCTGTTACCGTGGTAACGGCTGTCTTCTTTACATTCATCCCAGATTTTTCTTATTATACTTTTTGCACTTATTACATGTTTTATTAGCTATTTAATGTTTTTAAGGACTCTGAGTGGTGGTGGTGGGGCGACGGTGTTTGTATGTTTGTATTCAATCAGTTATTTTTTGTTGTTGTTATTTTCCATTATTTACAAAAAACATTTCTTTATGTTTTAATTCATGATTTTTAAAATGTCTTTATTGACGTCTTTTCTCCTTACATTTTATTACCAAGCACATTTATTTCTGTTTCAATCGTTTTTGCCTTTTATTGTAATTTTATAAAATAAATTACAACAAACAAAAATAGAAAGTGACCGAGAAATGCGTTTTTTACAGTACATTAAATTATTCAATCATTTCAATTGGAATAATTAAATAGTTATTTTGGCATTGACTCGTGTTTTAAAGCATTGATTATTTATACAGACCTTAATCAGGTGGGCTGAAAATAAAAATGACCACTTTTGTTAAAATTACGTTGTGATTTTTAGTCATTTACAGAATAATTATTCCTCTAATGTGACTTTGAGTTGTCTTGATTTAAAAGAAATGATCAAAAATTAAAGTTATAGCATCAGTCAAACATAAACTTTCTTGTAATTTCGGTAAAATATTAGCAGTTTTGATGTTAAATAACCTTTGTTGGAAAAATTGGATGATTTTAATCAAACACTGTAGATGGCGTCTGACTGAAACGTGTCTGATCATGTTCATTTTTACATTTTGAGCTCAGATGCCAGCAGCACTGGGATTTAAAATCACACATTTGACTGATCTTTAAACCTTTTTTCATCCTTTGATCCGTTTCCTTTTACACAGACCAGACCTCTCCAGCTCATACTTCGGTCTCATTAGACTCTATGATTTTACCCCGCCTCACGTATAGTCCGCCCCAAAAAAGGCCAATAAAAACTAAAAAAGCTGCGCTTTATTCCATCATTTGAAAAGATGAGATGCTTTTCTTGAGGAATCTAATCTGAGGCGCTGATTCTTCCTCTTCAGTTTAATTTTGGTTTCAATTCAGAGCACATAAACAAATTGAGAGGATAAATGAAAGCAGTAGGTGGCTTTCAGAAGCACTCTCTGTGTGATTGCTAAAGAGTGGATGAGGATGGAGCCAAGCGGACCACTCCAGATGGCGTTTGGTCGAACGACAAAGGGCCTCTTGAGAGGGGAAGGTTAACATGTGTAAACACAAGAGAAGCTGATGACTTCTGACCTTCACCTCTGCTGGATCTGACGATCTACACTCAAAAAAACAACTGGTTGAATTAGAAAGGGCAGCTTTAACCCTCTGGAGGCAGGCGTTGCAGGTTAAAACCTACCTACCTGGTTACTCCACCTACGTATTTCATGAGCATCTTTTAACTCAAAAGTACCCCTGAAGGACTTAGTCGTTCGTCCTTTTATCGAAACTTACTTTGAGCTTGAGAGGGTTAACCCTTTAAGCGCCAAAGTCACAGAATTGCGACGAGCAGTAATGTTGGATTTAATAAGCCACAGCAGCAGAAATGAGCCCTCATGCAGTTAATACGTTACACTGCGGGGTGTCAGATACCTGTAACTTCAATCCAAGCAGCATTTGTGGGTGTGTTACTATTCAAACTTTTCGAGTATTTAGAACTTGAACCCCGCCCACCAGTCGCAGAGTCACGGAGGTTGTCAGAGCAGTCAGATGAGTGAGAGCGAGCGAGTGGTAAAGGAAAAAAAACACAATGCAGAGAGGAATGTTCAGTGCTGACGAAGCTCTTCATCTAGTACTGGCAGTTTCAGAGGAAGAATATTTTCTGTCTGAGGATGATCTGCGGTCTTCTAGCGAGACGGAAAGCGTGGCTTCAGCACGCAGCAACAGAGAGTCCGTCAGCAACGACACGGTTACACAAGCAGCCCATCCAGCCCTTATCTTGGCAAAGAGACGTGGCGGGGGGGGGGCTCATTACCGAGTCTGATCCTTTGATCCACTGTGCCAGGGGGGAGGGGGGATGTGGTGGCGGTGATCGGGCCGGTGGAAACTCCACTGGTGATCAATTCAGCCATCTATCTATCTATATAAGCTTGGCGCATTGTTTTATATATATTTACATATATAACAATTATAAACTAAATAAACCAAAGAAGTGATTAGTGAAATGTGTTCATGGCACTGAAGCACCAAAAACAGTGTTCTTGATTGATACGCAGTAAACATAAAATAATACATATTATATATATATATGTATATACATACATAGTTATATATGTCTACATAGGAGTATGTATCATAAACAATAACAACACTAAGAAAATAAGACAAAAACATAAAAAAACAACAAAATCTGCAAATGTGATGCAATCCAATAAGGCTGCCACCTGATGACGTCACAATATGCAAATTATGTGAGTAAATTTGTTCCTATCAGAAAATTTGTCTCATAATGAAGATTTTTCTAATTTACAACATTCCTCTATCTCTAACCAGATTTAAGCTACAAGCTCTTTAAATAGTGATATAAAAAATTCATATTTTACTGAAAAAACTATGGCGCCTAAAGGGTTAATATATCTGAGCTGTATCGAAAAAAACAGTGAAGGCTTATTAGTGATTAGTTTTTCACAGCCTGGTTTATTTTAGTTAAGATGTTTGGTCCAATGTTTTTTAGTTAAAGTTTTATTTTTTCATGAAAATTAGTTTTTGTTTGTAAGAACATAAACGCCTCATAAACGCCTGCTTACTAGCCTAGGACGGCATCCTATACATGTGAATATGGCCTCGACCCATAGACAGAGCTTGGTCATTGGGGCGGGTCCTACGGTTGTCTCCGCGTGCTATTGGACAACAAACAATCTGATCTCAGTCAGCCATGCTCCATCAAAGAAAACGTAAAACTGGCCTTTTTCACTCAAGTGCGTCCACAGTGGGACGTGAAGGTTTGGGCGGCTTTGTTAACCTTCATGATTTTCCTTTATGATCCTTCTAGTTTTTAACTGCCAGGGAATCAATCACCTTGTTGGGGTTGGATAATGGTTTTAAGGTGCCTAGTCATGTCGTCGTTGGTGTTTCTTACAGGATGAACAAAAAATGTAAGTAGTAAGTTAGTCAATTTTATTTCTATAGCACGTATCACAGACATAGAATCACAAAGTGCTTCACATGGATCAAAACAAAATAAAACAAAGTCACAAAATCATAAACAGATTAACATCATAACATCAAAATGTTCCCAAAACAGAATCAGATTAACGTCAAAAAAAATAAAGTCACAAAATTATAAATTTTCATAAACAGATGAAAGATTAAATTTTTGAGTTAAAAATAAGAAATAAAAGGTTTAGTTAAAAGCAGCTTTAAATAAAATGGTCTTTAGCTGTTTTTTAAAAGTGTCCAGACTGTCAGTGCTGTGTAAGGATAAAGGAAGATCATTCCAGAGTCGGGGTGCCACAGTCTGGAAGGAGCGATCACCTCGACTTTTATATCTGGTCTCTGGAACTTCTAGAAGGTTCTGGTGTGCGGACCTGAGGGCTCGGGTTGGAACATAAGGCTTTAACAGTTCAGTAACATAGGGAGGAGCTTGACCTTGTAGAGCATTGAAAGTTCTAGTCAGAACTCTAAAATGAACTCTAAAGTTAACGGGTAACCAGTGCAGAGACATCAGAATAGGAGTGATGTGAGCTCTTCTGTTTGCTCCAGTTAGGAGCCTCGCTGCAGAGTTCTGGACCAACTGAAGGCGGTCAAGGGCTTTTTTGTTAAAACATGTGAAAAGTGTCTTACAGTAATCTAGACGGGAGGAGATAAAGGCGTTGATGACCATTTAAAGTTCATGTTTTGACACCAACCTCCGCAGTTTGAAGATATTTCTTAAATGATAAAAACAGTTTCGGAACAAAGTTTTTGAGTGACCTTCAAGAGACACGGATTGGTCAAAAATAACACCCAAATTTCTTAAGTTTGTCTTGACAGCTGAGGATAAATGACCAAGTTTTAGACTAATCAGGGGAACCATGCACTCAGGGGCAACGATCAGACATTCAGTCTTTTCAGAGTTTAACTGAAGGAAGTTATCTTCTAGCCAGCTGGTGATAGCTGATAGACACTGCAGTAACTCAGACAGTTTATAGATCTCAGAATCCTTAAAGGAGCAGTACAGCTGAATATCATCTGCATATAGGTGATAAGAGACAATGAAAAAATCAAGTATCTGTCCAAGAACAGATGAGAACATAATGCTTTAAACTAGGTTTTTATTCAGTCTTTTCTTAAAGTCATTCTAGAGTTTATAATGATATTCACCTTGTTTTTGTTGAATAAACCAAACTAAAACGTCTTTTCTGTCTCCGACCAGCTTGCCTTTGTAAATCAGTAACGCCACAGAGAAACAGTTCTGAGAGAAGCTGGTTAAACGCGTAAAAATCTAAACAAACACCCTTAAATTAGCATGTCCCAACCCACTCCAGCGTGTATAAACATTGGTGGTAGTTTACACTAACCGCAGGACAACGCTAGCCCGAGCAGGTCGTCCAGCACCCGGAGGGTCGATCCCAGCAGCACCTGTGCTCGGCAGCCTCGCCACTGTCGAAGTGTCCAAGGGCAGCTGTGGTTATCGTGTAGTTCATCATCATGTGAATGCGTGTGTCATTTATCATTACTAACGCTAGCCTCTATCATCTTTGTTGGGTGAGAGGAAAACAACAAATGTCAGACCCAAACAAACCCCAGATTGGGGTCCTTATCCTCTTCCTTGTTCAGCCTGTGGAAATGTCTCTGAACCATCGAATCACACAACAAAGAGAGAATGTCAATGTCGGTCTTTTTATATTATTTATTACCAAAGGCATATAGAGCATTTGGGTCCCACTTTATTAAGGTCACAGAATGAGTCAAGAACCAGGGATTACACACAGCTTTATAGCCCAACAGGACACAGACACATGTTAACAAAAGCAAAGTACAGAACCTCCCATAATCCCACCCTTCTCCTCTTGTCAGACACAACACACTGGCAGGATGCATGAAAACACCACTCTGTCTGCAGACGCACTAAGAACAGTAATAAGTCATGATATTAAAACTCTGAAGGACATTTCCATCTCAGGCCACAGACCCCGCGCTACAGGGCAGCAGTAGCTCAACAGGTTGAGCGGGTTGTCCAGTAATCGGAAGGTTGCAGGCCCGATCCCGGCTCTGGACAGAGAATTCTGCAGTTGTGTCCTTGGGCAAGACACCTAACCCAACTTGCCTGCTGGTGGTGGTCGGAGGGACCGGTGGCGCCTGTGCTCGGCAGCCTCACCTCTGTCAGTGCGCCCCAGGGAAGCTGTAGCTATGTGTGAATGTGTGTGTGAATGGGTGAATGATACACTGTAGTGAAAAGCGCTTTGGAGTCCTTACTCTGAGAGGCGCTATACAAGTGCCGGTCATTTATCATTTATCATTTACTACCCAACGGACACTTGCTTCGTCTTTCCATGGTGGTGAAGGGTTTTGTTATGGGGTTGTGTTTGGCCTTCCATCTGGGCTCTTTGGCCATTTTGATCCCCAAACAAGTTTAATTGACTTTATAGAGATTCAAAGAACCGTTTCCAGTGTGAAAAAGCTCTTTAAACCTTTTTCTGTTTTAGGAGGCACGAGCGAGAGTTTGTCTAACTACCGAAAAATGTTGCCAAACTGTCCTCCTCAATAGATGTTTGTGTGATCCTCTAATAAATGTCCTTAAAACCTGCTTCTTTGACTTCCTTCTCTAGATCCATATGTGAAGATCCACCTCATGCAAAACGGCAAGAGGTTGAAGAAGAAGAAAACGACAATCAAGAAGAACACCCTCAATCCTTACTACAATGAATCCTTTAGCTTTGAAGTCCCATTTGAACAAATCCAGGTAGGTTTTCCGACCGTCACACCTTCCGAGTCATCTCCTGCTTCAAGTTTCAGACCAGCTTTAAAAACACGCACTAGAGCAAGTTCATCTGCATTGATGAATAGGAGCTCGTTTACCAAATAATTGTTTTAGAGGCTTTTTCATCATAACAGTATAATCAGAGTCAATTTGTTTTAAATCAGCCTCGATTTGGCAATTAGACAAGCCAGTTGCTGAGTGGATGTGATTCTGTGCCCGTGGCGTTTATCTCGCTGCTGTTTGGCAGCAGATCTTAACGGGACAGCGATTACCATCAACGTTTAGCCGAGTTTAACCAAGTAGACAGGACTCCGATGACGGTCTGTGATCGAGGGAAGCGGGAGGTTTTATGTAAGAAAATGAGAAACTCACAACAAACGCGACGATCTCATCAGGCAGGACGGTAATTGAGTGAAATTAATTACGGCTGTCACAGCTCACAAAGCTGGAGTTCCAGAGTCAGCCCGATTCAGATCCGACCTGGAGCGTCGCTCAGATGGAACTGATGGAATCAGAAACCCCTCATCGAGCAGATTTTGAAGAGCCGACGTGACGTTGACAAATCAGTCAGAAAGATGCTGTAAATGTTAAACTAATGAGGTGTTTAACCAGCATCACCGACGGGTCTTTAGGCTCCGCCGCCTCTCAGTTTAAACAAAGAGCTGCAGGGATTTTTAATTACTCACAGCAGCATTGGCATTTCAGCGAATACACTTTAATTTGTTCATTGATTTTCTTAGATTCTTCTATTTTTTCTTTAACCCATTAACTTTTGCTACAAACTGCACAGAAAACGGGCAAATTGTCGGATTCTGGGCGAATTCAACCTTTGGGTTTAGGAAACTGTCTCACTCGTTACTGTTTTAGCTCCCAGACAAGTGAAAAAGGTTCAGTCTCCTCAGGAAGTGGATCTAATAGATTTAGGAAACAGATGTTTATATAAATCGGTGTCCAGCACGCCGGTGAAGGCTGTCAGTAATCCGGGTCATAGTGATACGAAGAGGTTCAAATGGAGGCAACTGGATTTCTTTGGTTTCTTGAAGATATTTCGCTTCTCATCCGAGGAGCTTCGTCAATTCTCATCATCATCATCATGATCAAACTTTATACGTAAAGCACTTCTAACAATCAGGAAGATAAAGTGCTAAACAGTACCAAAGTCATACCAAATGATAGTGCTATATCAGTTACCTAAAACCAAGATACCTCAATTATAAAAGAGCAAAGTAGAATCCATAAAACAACAAATGTAAGTGTAGGTTGTGTAAAAGCAAGTTTAGAAATGTGAAGTTTAAGCTGCTGTAGGGGCCAATCTCACTGACACAGGCTATTCTGACTGAATTATGGGAGAGTCGAGCTTATGAAATCAAAACTACTCTAACACAATAAGGCCTAACGACATCCATGACTCCTCACGCCTACTGCACACTGGAAGCAAAAGCGGCAAGAAACGGCAGCGGAAAGGTTTGCGCGACAATCACAGCACTCAAGTGCACATCGGGAGAGTCTCTGCAACGAAGCGGCTTCCCTCCCGTGCTCCTCGCTCGACTCGCGAGATCACAAAATCCCGCGAGACTTCCGCCAACCTCCTCGCACAATTGCACGTTCCTTTGAGACTTCAAAGCTTAGAGTTTATTTGTGCAATGCACCTTTAAACCAAAAAGAAGGAAGTCGCGTTTTATATCGCTGTTTGATGTCTCGTATGTTGTTGTTCCTCTCCACCGGAATAAAGCCATGAAAAGCACACCGTTGCACTCCTGGAACGATGCTGTGAGTAAATGAGCCATTAGTTCGCTCGTAATCTTCATATATATCAAATTGCATTGCTGCAATACTTTAATTTTGAAAATTACTGGGGATTTTACACCGAAACTGTGTGTGATTTCCTGTCTAGGCCTGTGTTAACTGCGATTATTGACCCACCCCAGAAGCGGCTCGCTGAATAAAACAGAACTCGACCCTTTCTTTGGCGGCGCGAAGGCTGGTTTGTTGCACTCCGCAGATTATAATGGATTCTATTGGAAGCGATGCCATTTTGCTGCCGTTCCACGCCGCTGATGCTTCTAGTGTGCAGTAGGGGTAAGGGCTAGGGAGGAGGGGTTTTCAAAAGTAGTTTCAGCTCGTTAAGCAAAAGCCGATATCTGCTGTTTATAAGCATTTACCTGCTTCAGCACGGCTTTTTGAAACATCTGAAACCTGCAGGACTGGGATTAAATCTACAACTGGAAAATGCATTCTTCTACTGAGAATCCATATTAGCATAAAACGTAGCGTAAATGTTTGGTCTTTCCTCTGCTGATGGGAATTTGGGAACATTTTGATGGTGACCTGCTAGAAACAACGCAAAGGTTTAGCCTCTTTGCTGAGTTATGTCAGCAAATGAATGCAAATAAATAAGATTTGTTCTAATCCTGCTTCTAAAATCTGAACTAAGGTGTTTGGTTTTCCCTCTAAATAAACCTTCTTCATAATAAATCCTGACTCCGCTCCTCTCTTAGCACTCCTCAAATAGGTTTTTCTATTTTTATTGTTCCTGAGCCTCTCCAGCACCCTCGCCGTGTCTGGTGGCAGTCCTTCCATGTAAAGTTCCACCATGTTCCAGTCCTTGCCGTGGTACGAGTTTGGAAAACCGGTGGCGTCCACCCCTGGTCCTCCAGGGAAACCATCCTGCATGTTTTAGACGTCTTCCTGCTCCAACACACCAACAGGTGATTAACAGCTACTTGCAGAGCTTGACAAGCTGCGGAACAGGTGATTCAACCATTGAATCAGGTGTGCTGGAGCAGGTAAACAGCTGGGTCATGCCACTACTAGGGTGCCGTTTTCCTCCCCCAGAAACTACATTCAGAAATTCTCATGAAGACTGAATGTAAAATGTACTTTCTTATGAAGTAAAGTGAGATTTATATGATTGGAATGTTTAGATTTATGATTGAAGGGATTAAAAGAACTATCTTGAATAACAAGAAACAACATTTGTCACCTGCCTCCACTCTATTAAAGCACATTTTACAGCGAAACAAAATTCATTAAATATCAATTAAATGTACGTTTTTAGGTCTGACTATATATCCCATCTGTACTTTACATCGTTAAATACTAAAAACTACAATATTCTCGTTTATTTTCGGGTTTCTTCGATAATATTTAAACAAAGACTGAAAAAAATAATTGAAAATATAAAAAATGATTAAGAAATATGCTGCGCAGTGGTTAGAGCTGTTGCCTTGCAGCAAGAAGGTCCTGGGTTCGCTTCCTGGACTGGGATCTTTCTGCATGGAGTTTGCATGTTCTCCCTGTGCATGCGTGGGTTCTCTCCGGGTACTCCGGCTTCCTCCGACAGTCCAAAAACATGACTGTTAGGTTGAAATTGTCCTTAGGTGTGTGTGTGTGTGTGTGTGCGTGCGTGCGTGCGTGCGTGCGTGCGTGCGTGCGTGCGTGCGTGCTGATTGCCCGTTGACCGCTGGAGATAGGCACCAGCCCCCCTGACCCTGAGTGGACAAAGCGGGTTCAGAAAATGGATGGATGGTTGGATGGATTAAGAAATATGGCTAAAATGAGAAAAAAATTAATAAAATAATGTAAGGAAAGGGAAATAAAAAATTAACAGGAAAGAGGGAAATCCATGGATCCCGGGAAAGGTGGAATTGGTAGAGAATAAGGAGAGAGTGGAGATGAACGTCATGCATAAGTCCAGGGCTGGATGGTGGCCCTTGAGGACCAGTGCTGGGCCCCGCTGATCCTCAACACAGCCCTTGAGGCCCTTTCTCTCTGTTAATCTCTGCGTCTTTTAATGAAAATTCTTGTAATAAGAATGGACCCAGGTCAGTGATGACTTTAATAATTTGGCACCAAAGGAAGCTTTGTCTCAGGGATGCTATTTGAAGGTGAAGTGCCACTTTAAATGGCAACTAACCCCAGCTGGCCACCAGGGAGCCTTATTCAGCATTTCATTACACGGCGTATTAGGCGTGCTCTTTGACAGCGGCCGATCCGAGCGCACACAGGAACACACGAGGCAGCGGCGTGCCAGTGGATCGAAGGTTAATCAGGCCGCTTTGTGCACTAATTCATATTCTGCGCCGCAGATTAACGCCCAGGTTGCTCCTCTTTGAGCAATCAGACATTCTGCTGCGTTTGGGCTCTAGATACAACTGTTAATCAGCTCTAACGTGTGAAGGAGCTCCTTAAAGAAGCAACCTGGAATAATCCACACAACAATAATCCAGCTTAATTTTATAAATCTAAATATACCATTTAAACCACTTTGCATCGAGCGAAAATCAGTAAAAAAAATCTGCTGATTTTTGTGGCTCAAGTGAAGGATGATGAGCTTGTTAATCAGACATGGACGGGGAGATTATCCTCCACTCATGCACAGAAATCAGCTGGAGCAGAGGCTTGTTGACTGGGTGAATGACTGAACCCAATTTATTCCTAAAATTACTAAGTGTGTGAATGAGTGAATGGTGCACTGTAGTGTAAAGCGCTTTGGAGTCCTCTGACTCTGAAAGGCGCTATACAAGTGTGGATCATTTATCAGAACTACAGTTTAGAGTTTACGTTTAAATCAAACATTAAAATCACATTTAAATGCAGACAAAATGTATAAAACGTTAATTACAGTACAAGAAGTGTGTTTAAATGGCTAAAAATGGGCTGAATGCCAGCTGAAAGGTAACATTTGGGTCAAATCTGAAGATAATCTCATCGATAATCCCATAGGCCTATTTCCATCCACCACCATCTAAAGCGTCTAAATGCTAATGATGGTTGTCTTGCTGAGGTTTGATTCAGGTCTTACGGTCTGAAAGTTAAATTTTATCTGTTTCCTTTTAGCAGTGGAATTAAGGGTGTTTCTCAAGGCCGGGCGCCTTGCTTACGAGGACACGGTCCTTCCTTGGTCAAAGAAAACGGTCAAACGGAACAGACTTGCATCACGTGACTTTGGCTTCCACGGCGGTCACGTAACATCACGTGACACGGGAGATAACGTTATATTTTATACGTATTAGTTTCAATATAAATATATAACGAGCCTTTTACTTTTTAAATTGTGTATAAGTTTATTAAATTAAATATATAAGTGAGTTACTACCCACTAGCCACCGAAGCTGCAACTACTAAGCAACTAACCAGCCATAGATAACTTCTTGTGATCTAAAGAAAAACATTTGTTGATTTATTTTAAAACTTGAAAATTGTCCCCGAAGTAGCTGCCGGCTTCTGATCCGCTGTCCTTTTGAAAATACTGCGGTGTATTGTGGGTAATTTTTTACCAAGGCTAGGCTACAAGACACCTCCCGTGTATCCTCGCTCAGCTAGCTAAACGGCTAACACACGCCTCGGTAGAACATGAACATTGGAACACGTCCTGGCGGTTCCTGATGACGTATCTCCTAGGCAACCGGGGCAGGGCCAAGACATCAAGGCGAGGTTCCTTGGCATTGAGATACACCCTAAATCTTTCATTTATTGTTTTTAAAAAGTCACAAATGAAGCCACCAAGATGAAAACAAATCCTAAAAGGTTTACTCTGAGTAAAACCTGGGATGTTCTTTCAGACGAACATTCTGATGTAAACCAAAGACAGGAGATGAAAGGCTCAGTTTGTAGCGGTGGGTTCAGAACGGGCTCTGGTGAAATCCCTGAAACAGAAAGCAGACGTTTGTGTTTAAACAAACTGCATTTGCTGTCTCCCCACTTCCCCTCCTTCCCCTCTGCAGAAAGTGCAAGTTGTTATAACCGTTCTGGACTATGACAAGATCGGCAAGAACGATGCCATCGGCAAGGTCTTTGTGGGCCTGAACAGCTCGGGCACGGAGCTGCGCCACTGGTCCGACATGCTGGCCAACCCCCGGAGACCCATCGCCCAGTGGCACGTGCTGAAACCTGAGGAGGAGGTGGACGCTCAGCTCGCCACCAAGAAATAGACAGGGCCCCTTTCAGCTCCTGCCTTGTAGTACTCTTTAGCCAGTATGTGTAAATACCTCAGTGATAAATGGGTCCATCCACGTAACCCCACCTTCACACCTTCAAGCCCCCTGGTTTCACTCGGTATTTGTCCCAACATCCAGCGACATCCTGCTTTCTTTTTCATCGATCAGTTGTTTTTATTTTGTTTGGCGTTTCTCTCTGATTTAGCGGTTGTTGACCTCCGACCCCGAGCCCTTCACCCCCACGACCAAAAGCCCCCCCCCCTTCTTTTAAGCAATATGATCTGTATAGATAGCGCATGACTGAAATAATTTATTGTACCACAGTTGTATATATAAGTATGCAGACAAAAATGATTTCTAGTTTATGTGTTTGTATGTTGTTACCCGTTTCCTAATCTGTGTATATCTCGATGTTTTTAATAAGATGTTCTATTTTAAATTATGTAAATTCAGATATAGAGGAAAGCCAATATTATATATCCCAGGATTTAAAAATTCTACCTTAATTACCTTACTGCATTCCAGAAAAAGGGTTATTTCCAACCTGCCAGTGGGAATATGTTCACGTCGTAAAGGACGACGTCTGGCTTCAGGTTCGGCATCGTGGAGGAGAGAAACAGACGAATATATTCACACAAAACTCCCCAGAAAAACAAAGAGATACACAGCCATTAACTGCTATGGTTCTGTGGGGAAAATGATGCTGCTGGAAATTACACAAGCACATGATTTCTAATGTTTTGTACTTATTTCTCTCAACAGAAGATCTGTCGTATGAGTTTGGCTTCAAACAGCAGACTTCTAGGTTTGGTTTTGTCATATTTGGCAGAAAAGGGTTTTCTTTTCTTTTCCAGAACTCGAGTTGTAATCAAGACTAGCTCCGAGCTGTCAGCCATTGTGCCCTTAAACTTGTTTGACGATATTTTGTTTAAGCAGCCTTGTCGTCGTCGGAAGTGTCGCGTTCAGGTCCGACCTTTGAACGGGAGTTTGAAAAAGTCAAATAAAATCAAACAGGAGGAACAAGTTGCGACTTTGGAGGAGTATTTTTTAGGAAAATAAATTCAGCGTCTCGACTATTTTTAGTAAATTGCATGTTTTTTTTAAGAACATAAAGCTGTCAGGTGAGATCTTCCGACACCAGGGGGAGCTCTTCTGATGAGAGCCCCTTGCCTTCAATCAGAAGAAGAGTTTAAACATTTGTGGGTCGACATAATGTTGACGGAGTCGAGGCGAGTTTCTAAACACTGCCATTTTCAGGGAGGTGACTTGTGTGGAGAGCCTCCCTTCATGCACACTCCCACTGGTTAGTGGTCGTAGCTTCAGTTTATTGGGAACAATGTCTTCGGCTGCAGCGGTGCCCTGAATCGCAGTCTTTGCTTTACGTTGCCTTCTCACAGTGACAATAGAGCTAGCCATGTTGTACTGCCAATTTGAACCTTTATGTGGTTGCTGTTTTTGCACTGGATGTCTTTAAACTCGCTCGTCGGCTTCTTTAGGAGACCGTTGCTTTGTGTCAGGACACCTGCAGGGGGAGCCAGAGATCCTCATCGACGGCAGATTTTCATGGAGCACAGAAAGTATCAGGTGTAGAAATCCAAAAGTAGTCAGGAAAGTCCGTTCCCTCAGTTCAGTGGACCATAACACAAGGATTTGCCAGATGGTAATGGGTTGATTTAACAGGGAAACTAAAGTCAACACAACACCGAATGTGAAACGAGGGCCGAAGACCCTCTACGAAGATGTAATAACATGTAACTTGAATAGTATTTTATTTTGTGATTTTCTAGTAGATATTTATTTATTCATATGAATTGAAAAGGGAAATGTAGAAATGTTCAGTTCTTTATTTTTGGGATAAATTAAATCCCAGGTTTTTGCGCTCTGTTGACGGTCCCTAAGCATTTGTCTCACACCATCGATACCTAAATTATTAACGATAGGCATAACACAAAGGTTGAAGCTGAAAAACCAAGCGCCGCCTAGTGGCTGGCTGCGGCAAAAGCTTTAAGCCCCGCCCACTCCATGTGAATGAATGGGAAATGTTCCCGGTTTAAAAAATAAAACTGCTTCTCGTTATTTTTCCAGCTGGTGACTCTTCGTGGACTTCTATAACTTCCTGTTGCACATTCAGATATTAGTTTTTCCACAATTAATTATGATTAGTCGGTCGACGCTTACGAAAAGCACCGTGATTGTGTCGGCGGGACTTTCAACCACACTTCCTAAGTGGTGAAGGCACTTGTTGCATCTTTATTTACATCCATGATCAACACTTGAGGTGACTAAAAACTCATAATGGAGCGGAAAACTAGTCCAGCTTTCCAAACACGGATTTGTTGCTTCTCCAAGTCTGCCCACATGGTTTCCTAATCCAAGAGAGCGAGTTGCAAATCCACGTGCACGGGTCACTAACCTGACGAAACAGATTTTCATCAACGTGTCGTTTTACCCCTACATCTGGTCTTGTCTTGGCTCCATATGTTTCAGGCCAACAGCATCCGTTTTGTTTCCTTGTTGGCGCGCGACTCGCCCCGGAGAGCAGGGAATAACCGTAAAAGTTAATGGTCTGCGCAGTCCATCCTGTCCTTTACTACGGGTCCAATCAGGAGTGGAATAATCCATACAATCCATCAAGTCTCGTATCTTGGAGGAACCTCTTGCATATACTCGATGCTTATACTTCAGGAGGACTTTCTAAATGTTTTCAATGTTATTGTGTAGTTGATAGCACTATTATGAAAAAGCTACTTGTCATTCCATAGGCGTCTCCGAGGACTGCTTCGTGTATCACTGTGACTGCCGTGTGTGCTTAGAGGTGTAGACTTATCAGTAGCTAACGAGTTTGTTCTGTAGTGATGTCGTAGCGTTTAATGCCATCCCCCTCCCCCCTCCTTCTACACGCAGCAAGAGAGAGAGAGAGGAAGAGCGCGCCGTCGCTTGACGTCACGCGTTTTGTTTTTATCCGAGCGGGTCGCTTCACACAGATTTTTGTTGAGCACTGTGCAATACTTGTATGTTCATCCCCATGGTGTTAACGTGGGAGGCGTGACCCGGAAACAGACCGGAGGGTGATGTTAGGACACAGCACACCGTAGACTCGGCTTATATAGGTTGGCGCTCGGTCGCCTCGGTTTCGGGTGCCCTCCCTTTTTGTTTTCTCCTCTTGCACACAGTTCCAGCATCAGACGTTTCAGGGAGTCGTAGTTCAATACCAAACAGGAGGAAAGTCCCCTTTAGACTGTAAATATTCACACCGTGTGAAAAATGTATATCAGGAATAAATATAGTGACATAAATAGAACTAATCAGTAAATATCTTTCATCCACAAGTTAAATCATCTTTTTTTTTTCCTTGTTTTGATTCAAAAACCCTTTTATATTTGAGATAAAACTCTGAATGTACAGTACGAACCGTGTTGGTGTGCGTTTCTTTAACCGTGAGATTATTAGATGTACTTTGCACTTTTTGTTGTTTGGAAAAAGAACTATACGTAGTAATTTTGTTCACGTGTTTTCAACGATTCGTTCACGGCCCCTTTGAGGGGCCCTCTGTTCAATTCCTAAACCATCATACGAGCTGCGTCCTTCCTCCACCTGAGAAGGTTTTTAATCCACACGTTTCACACGCTTCAAGTCCAGAACCGCTTCAGATTCAAACGACGGATCAAAATAAGGTACTTACTCTCCGTTCAAACAGAAATACACCAGAGTGTTTCAGGGAATTCAGTAATGGGCGGCGTTGCAGAGCCCGTCAGATCATGGGGGTGAGAAACTACAAAATAAAAGCCATTACGTTCATTGCAACGCCGGCCACGCTCCTGCTATATTACGGTTTCCTACCAAAGTGTGCATGCATAATCAAACCCTCCCAGTCCTCCTCTTGTAAACAAACTGATCAAGCTCTCTGTGTGACAAGATTCTGTCCAACGAAAAGCCACTTTCAAAAAGCAAAGCTGTGTAAAGTATTAGAATCTGATGCTGTAGAAAGATCCTAGTTGCCTTTGTGTATATCAACTGCCTGCTTGAGTATTTTGTGTGTGGAAGTTTTCTCTGTAATCTCGTGGAACTGTTTGGGGTGTATTTTCCTGCCATATCGCCCGCAGCCACAGCGGGCCGCTGACAGTTATCTTTGCTGTGTATACCTTCATTTTTGATGAGGTGTTTTACGGTTTCGTTCACTTTGTGTAGTGATTCACTCTGTGGTTTTCTGACTGTTGTTATATAACTTCATATACACAAATGATCAATAAAAATGTTTTATTGTTGATACATCTCACGTTGTTGTTTTTTGTTGAACTCGTTGAAGAAGCAGAGGATGTGACCTCAGCAGCTTTCTCCTAAGATCTCCAGTTTGCTGCTTATTTTCTCCCCAAGTGTCTTAAAAAGGTGAACACTGCCATCTACAGGATCACAAGGGATGAAAGCAGCAGGTTCTCCACAGAAAAGCTGAAAACAGTCCATAAACATTAGCCTGCGTTACTTTACAACGCAGCGCGGAGGAGAATAAATCTGATTCATACGTTTAATTCTGAGTGAGGCAAAAATCATTAGTGGAAAAAACTATTATGGCCTTAAGGGCTCTTGTCTATCTAAAGTAGGCCTATCACAATAATGTTTTAAACATCAGTCATTACTGATGTATATCAATGTAAAAACTCACAATTTTGTAAATCTTTATTGTTTTCTGGTATTTCAGGTAATTTTTTATTTAAAGAGCAAGTCACCCCAAATCAACTTTTTTTTCTAATAAACTATGTAAATGCGTGTCTAATCGTGCTGCAGACACGTGTAGTCAATAGTTTTGCACTTTAGTGCATTTTAGTTAAAATTTAAAATTTCTGCCTAAAACTGTCAGTGTTGTGCCGTTGTCAGGTAAAAACTCTGCACTGCATTTGAATGTAAATCTGCCATCGCTGTTGGCTAAGAGGTACCCTAGAATGTTAGCTGGTACCATATGATGTCACAATGTTGTTGTGAGCCTGTGTGTGTGTGTGTGTGTGTGTGTGTGTGTGTGTGTGTGTGTGTGTGTGTGTGTGTGTGTGTGTGTGTGTGTGTGTGTGTGTGTGTGTGTGTGTGTGAGGTGTGTGTGTGTGTATTTGTTAGTGGCTCCGCCCTCTCGGTCTGCTAGGCTGCATTTGTTGCATTTTTCAAACAGGAAGTAGGAGTGGGGCAAGACTCTGGTAGGGGTGACTTGCTCTTTAAAGTGTATTTTCAATAGCTGAAGATGTCATAAGCATTAAGCCTCTCCCTGGGCTCTCCCTGGGCCTTACCGTGGTGGAGGGGTTTGAGTGTCTCAATGATCCTAGGAGCTAAGTTGTCTGAGGCTTTATGCCTCTGGTAGGGTAACCCATGGCAAACAGGTCCTAGATGAGGGATCGGACCAAGAGCAGCCCGAAGACCTCTTATGATGAATTATATAAATGGAAACCATGTTCCCTCACCCGGACGTGGGTCACCGGGGCCCCCCTCTGGAGCCAGGCCTGAAGGTGGGGCACGTTGGCAAGCGCCTGGTGGCCTGGCTTTCACCCATGGAGCCCGGCTGGGCACAGCCCGAAGAAGAAACATGGGTCCCCCTTCCCATGGGCTCACCACTCATGGGAGGGGCCAAAGGGGTCGGGTGCAGTGTGTGATGGATGATAGTCGAGGGCGGGGACCTTGGCGGTCTGATCCTCGCTTACAGAAGCGGGTTCTTGGCACATGGAAGGTCACCTCTCTGGTGGGGAAGGAGCCTGAGTTGGTGTGTGAGGTTGAGAGGTTCCGACTAGATATAGTCGGACTCACCTCAACGCATGGCTCTGGCTCTGGAACCAGTTTCCTTGAGAGGGGTTGGACTTTTGCCCCCCATCTTGGTGCCTGTACATTGGAGTTTACCCCAGTGAATGAGAGGGTAGCCTCCCTCCGCCTACGTGTGGGGGGACAGGTTCTGACTGTGGTCTGTGCTTATGCACCAAACTACAGTTCAGACTACCCACCTTTTTTGGAGACCTTGGAGGGGGTGCTGGAAAGCGCTCCTTCCGGTGACTCCCTTGTTCTGCTGGGGGACTTTAACGCTCACGTGGGCAACGACAGTGAGACCTGGAGATGTGGTTGGGAGCAACGGCCCCCTGATCTGAATTTGAGTGGTGTTCTGCTATTAGGGGTGTCAAACTCATTTTAGCTCAGGGGCCACATTGCGAGAAATCTAGTCCCAAGTGGGCCGGACCAGTAAATTAAAAACAACTTCAGATTGTTTTCTTTGTTTTAATACAATCATTATAAAACAAGGCTGGAGCCTGAGGACAGTGTATCCAAAATAGTACAAGTACAACACCTGAAGTGTACTTGAAATTTTGAAATAAATAAATAAATAAACATTCCCTAGTGATTCAAAGAGCTTACAGATCACATGGCTAGATCAGTTTCATGCAGCACTTAAAGTGTATTTGACTCATTTTACTTTACATATTTTAGCTTTCACCAGCACATCAGTATCAGAAGTCACATCCTGAGTGGCAGCCAACTTCAGGATGTGATTCAAGTTCTTGTGTGAGCCTTGAGCGCAGCTTTGTTTTATTTATACTCATTAGAGAAAACTTGCTCACAAACATACGTTTATTTTCACTCTCCATTGTAAAGTATGAAAATAAAGTTTACACAACCATCTCGCGGGCCGGATTTAACCCGTTTGCGGGCCGGATCCGGCCCACAGGCCGCATGTTTGACACCCCTGGTCCATAATGAACACCATGTTCAGACATAAAGGTGTCCATATGTGCTCTTGGCACCAGGATACCTTAGGCCGCAGCTCAATGATTGACTTTGGTGTTGTTTCATCTGACTTGCAGCCGCATGTCTTGGACACTCGAGTGAAGAGAGGGGCGGAGCTGTCAACTGACCACTACCTGGTGGTGAGTTGGCTCAGATGGTGGGGGAGGATGCCAGTCAGAACAGGCAGGCCCAAACGTATCCCGAGGGTCTGCTGGGAACGTCTGGCAGAGTCTCCTGTCAGAAGGAGCTTCAATTCCCACCTCTTTCAGAACTTCCAAAATTTTCCGGGGGAGGCGGGAGTCTGAATGGACCCTGTTCCGTGCCTCCATTGTTGAGGTGGCCGACCGGCGCTGTGGTTGCAGGATCGTTGGTGCCTGTCGTGGTGGCAACCCCCGAACCCGCTGGTGGACACTGGCTGTTAGGGATGCTGTCAAGCTGAAGAAAGAGTCCTATCAGGTCTTTTTTGGCCTGTGGGACTCCAGAGGCAACTGACGTGTACCGGCAGTCCAAGCAGAACACGGCTCGGGTGGTCGCCGAGGTAAAAACCTGGACATGGGAGGAGTTCGGTGAGACAATGGAGCAAGACATCCGTATGGCTTCGAGGAGATTCTGGTCCACCATCCGGCGCCTCGGGGTAGGGAGCAGTGCCCTACCAACACTATCTATAGTGGGGACGATGTGCTGCTGACCTCTACTCAGGACGTTGTGCATCGGTGGGCAGAATACTTCGAAGACCTCAATCCCACCGACACGTCTTCCAGTGAGGAAGCAGAGTCTGGGGACTTTGAGTTGGCCTCTCAAATCTCTGGTGCTGAGGTCACTGAGGTGGTTAAAAAGCTCCTCTGTGGCAAGGCTCCAGGGGTGGATGAGATCCGTCCGGAGTTCCTTAAGGCTCTGGATGTTGTGGGACTGTGTTGGCTGACGCGGCTCTGCAATAGCGCGTGGACATCGGGGCCAGTCCCACTGGACTGGCAGACCGGGGTGGTGGTCTGCTTATTTAAAAAGGGGGACCGCAGGGTGTGTTCCAACTACAGGAGGATCACACTCCTGAGCCTTCCTGGTAAGGTCTATTCAGGGGTTCTGGAGAGGAGGGTCCGTCAGATTGTTGAACCTCAGATTCAGGAGGAGCAATGTGGTTTTCGTCCTGGCCGTGGAACACTGGACCAGCTCTATACCCTTAGGGGGATCCTGGAGGGTGCATGGGAATTTGCCCAACCAGTCTACATGTGTTTTGTGGATTTGGAGAAGGCGTTTGACCACGTCCCTCGGGGGGCCCTGTGGGGGGTACTCCGGGAGTATGGGGTACCAGGCCCTCTGATACGGGCTGTTAGGTTCCTGTATGACCGGTGTCAGAGCTTGGTCTGCATTGCCAGCAGTAAGTCGGGCTCGTTCCCAGTGAGAGTTGGACTCCGCCAAGTCTGCCCTTTGTCACCAATTCTGTTTATTACCTTTATGGACAGGATTTCTAGGTGCAGCCAAGGTGTGGAGGGCATCCGTTTTGGTGGCCTGAGGATCAGGTCTCTTCTTTTTGCAGATGATGTGGTCCTGTTGGCTTCATCAGAACGTGATCTTCAGCTTTAGCTGGAGCGGTCCGCAGCCGAGTGTGAAGCAGCTGGGATGAGAATCAGCTCCTCTAAATCTGAGACCATGGTCTTGATTCGGAAAAGGGTAGAATGCCTTCTTCGGGTCAGGGATGAGGTCCTGCCCCAAGTGGAGGAGTTTAAGTATCTCGGGGTCTTGTTTACGAGTGAGGGAAAACTGGAGCGTGACATCGACAGGTGGATTGGTGCTGCATCTGCAGTGATGCGGGTGTTGTACCGGTCTGTCGTGGTGAAGAGAGAGCTGAGTCAGAAGGCGAAGCTCTCGATTTACTGGTCGATCTACGTTCCTACCCTCACCTATGGTCATGAGCTTTGGGTAGTGAACGAAAGAACGAGATCGCGGATACAAGCTGCCGTAATGAGTTTTCTCCGAAGAGTGGCTGGGCTCTCCCTTAGAGATAGGGTGAGAAGCTCGGTCATCCGGGATGGGCTCGGAGTAGACCCGCTGCAAGCATTTTGGGTGAACAGAACGAAAATGGAAATATTCTTCTGTTGATGTCAAAATAATGAAACAGTCATTGAAAAATCTATTCTCTACATCCCTTTGCTTGTTTTAAAAATAGCTTATTTAAGAATAAGCAAATATAATTATTAAGATTAAAAATGTTAATATCCTCAGTGCAAATTTAAGCAGCTTTTAAACAAAAAAAATATCAAAATAATGAAATAGAAATTGTCTAAACTCAGAAAGAATTCAGGGTTAGGGTTCAGGCATGACTCTGGAGAGAGGCCGACTGTGATCAGCTGTTGCTTCTGAACCAGTAGGGTGTGTGTGTGTGTTGTTGTTATTATTATTATTTAATTATTTACAAGAGAACTAGGCAGTTTTGGCTTGCTTTTAGCATCTCCCAGTGCATGTTTGTAGAACCAAAAGCAAAACGTATCTCCTCGCCGTTTGTATTTTTAACCCCTTAATTTTAATGCTGAAATGTCTACCCAGCCTTCTTTAGTATCTACAGAAGTGATTCATCACCAAATTAAACAAACCAGCTATGTTCGTGAACTAAAACATCAAGGACACATGCTGGAAATAGACTGCAGCACCAGGTATGTCGGCTCCTTTTTTTTTTTTTACTCTTCAGTTGCAAGTGGAACATTATTGCCACAGGAGGCCATCGGGGCTGGTTGGCCTTTCATTAAAATAGTAAAGGATCGTTTTTACACACACTGGCTCAAGAAAATAATTTAGAAATGTGAAAAGTTGTGTAGTGTCTCAGAACCTAGATGTAGTTTCAACTTGGTGCCACTGGAGGGCATTGATTCCCCTCCACATCCATATTAAGGCAATAAAATTGTTTTTAATTAATCTATTCCAGCCAGATGATTGGTCCAACATGGAGCAATTCTAGTATTATGCCACATGATTGGCTCAAGTGAAAAAGGAAGGGAAACTGTTTTATGTACCCTTTATTTAATCGCAGTGTGCTCTATCGTTATATATCGGTATTGGATTATTGTCCCGCGGCAGTCCTAGTCCAACGACACATTGCATCTTTTAAAAAATCTGACCACATCACCTATTCAAGCTTATGCGGTTTCAAACTTGGTGTTGAGAAGAGGTTCCAAGGTTTCCTTTCCGATATCAAACCTGTATGACAGGGAAACTGGCGACGCCATGCTTTACTAAACAGTAAACAACCATAAAGTAATTTCAATTAACCGTCAATACACAAAATCTCACTTGTAAATTCAATCTAACAAATAAGTTTGTAACACCAAATTGTCATCTTCTTGCTCACTCGTGATTGCATGATTATTTGTTTATTGTGAATAGCTGGTGGTCATAAGGAGATGTAATATCAGAAACAAAGCTAGTCAGCTGCAGGAGGAAATGATAGATTAAAATCAGGTCAACCCATGAAGCATGACAACTAAAAATAGAGGAGCCCTAATCTGTACGTGCATGAAAAAAAATACAGTTTGGGTCGGAGTGTATTTCTGGTGTACCATTTCATTGTGTAAAAAATAGGTGGTGTTAATTTCAACGTCATTTAATTTCAATAGCAATAAAAACATTTCAGAAGCGTTTTCAATTAACGTATTTATTTCACACTGGGGAAGTAGATACGTGGATAGATAATATTATTTTAACAGTGATTGATAAGTGTTGTTTAAATAATACGTTTAGCCGTTATTTTTAAGTTGTTTTTGTTTTGTTTTGTTTTGTTTTGTAAATCCATACCCAATAAGGAAGTGACGTTGGATCAAAGCACCGGAAGTTTCCAAAGCAGACCTTTTTAAAGTTTGTGTTTTTCTACCTTAAATCAGAAAGTAATAGAAAACACCTCGCTGTAATATTATTAATAATAAAATATTTTTAGTTTTGAAATGTTTTAAGGGCTGAGTTTTAAAAAAATTTTAGCACGGCTTTTACTTTTTGGAATCCCCGGCCGGATGTTGTTCTCCGTACATGCTTAGGACGCCTTCCATGAGGGATTGGTTCTCCTCCCCTTCATAGCGTTTGTTGGTAGCGACCTCCAGCGCAGCTGCTTTCTGCTCCGACGAACAACCTTTCCGTTATCTAAACAGACTGAAAATGTTGTCCTACATCATTGGCGTGAGTATTCATCAATGCAACTTTCTCACGCAAGTCTTGCTTCTGCTAATTTTTAGCACTAGTCAAAGCTAGCTTGAGCTAAGGTGTACTCTTCCAAACTAAGTGAAGTTGGGCCTCCCCGCAGGAATTTGCGTGACTCATTTTCTCCAGTTAGGGATTTCCTATAAATGACATTTAGCTCGACAACACCCTGCAGACGTCTCAAACAGTGGGTAGCTAATGCTAGCCGGTGGTCTGAGTCATTCTCCTGCTTTTGACCTTCTCTTCGCAGCTGATTCGAGGCGGTTTTGACAGCATCGTGAACCTCATCTTCAGACTTTTCTTCTCCAAGAGGAGACCTGCAATCACCTTGGAGGACCCAAACATTAAATATGCTCTGCGGCTGATTGACAAACAGGTGAGAAGGATGAACGCAGCGCTGCTGTCTGAACGCAGCAGCAGATCCGTTCACGTACCAGCGAGGTGTGCAGCTTTGATCTGTGTTGTTTGAGGAACTGTTTATTTTTTTTTTCTTGTTTAGATTGTAAGTCACGACACGAGGAAGTTCCGCTTCGCTCTGCCTTCTCCTCAACACGTCCTCGGCCTGCCCATCGGTCAGTATGCGCAGCAAAGAGCCATGTTGCCACGCCCATCGTGTTCAAATGCTCCAAACACAATAATGGTTTATTGTCACGTGCAACAGGATTAGTGTGCAGCTCAGTGTTGGTGCACGAGAAATACCAAATTTAAGTAAAATGAAAAGCCAAGATTTCTGCTAAGGTAAATGCTTTATCACGGTGAATGGATGTAAGTATGGCTGCATGTGGCTGTTAAAGTGTTTGTATGCATAGTAGAGTTGAGCTCACGGCAGCATCAGGTCTTCGTCAGCATGGTGGTATGTAGGGTCAGTCTGGTGCAGCTCTAGGACTGAAGCTGTCCCTCAGCCTGCTTGGGGTGAGGGTGTGTTGGGTCCTTGCAGGCATTGGCTGTGTTTTGGATGCCGTTCATATTTTGTGTTTGGAGTTCTGCTCTAGTGGTCTCCTGTAAACTGCTGCTGAGGTTTTCTGAGGAGATGCAGTATGTGAAGACGCTCCGGATCAGGGGTATTTAACTCTGGGCCTGGAAAGCAGGTATCCAGCACGTTTTAGTGGTTTCTCTGCTCCCAACACGCTTCATTCAGTGGTCGAACCATCTGTGCAGCAGCCAGTTAATTACCTGCTGATTGAAATCAGGTGTGTTGAAACTTAAAGGTGCTGGGTACGGCTCTTGGTGGAGCAGCAGGAGAATGTTGTTGGCATGTTTCTCAACTGTTGAGCTTTTCTAAAACATTCCTTTTCTTTTAGTAAGCAGGTACGAAAAAACATTTTTGAAATCACGACGTCTGTCTTGGAAAAGAAAAGAACGAATATTGGCTCCTGCCATCAGTTTTTAAATTATTGATCATTATTTCTTTGCTCTGAACCATAATGCTGTTTTAGAGAACCTGAAATTGTATCAGTCAATGTATTATGGTGCTTGTCCATGTAAGGCCCTGAAAACCAAAACCAGGATGCTGAAATGAACCCTGAAGTTGACTGGCAGCCAGTGAAGCTGGAGGAGAAGCGGGGTGATGTGGGTGTGTTTGGAGGACTTGGTCAGAAGCCGAGCACAGGCGTTCTGAACCACCTGTAGACGGTTCAGGGAGGTTCTGCTCAGAAAAGCCAGCTGCAGTAGTCTAAACAAGCCTTGCAGCTAGCCTGTCCCGGAGCAGGCTTGTCCACAATAGTGATGGAGAAACCAAAGCTGTCCAAACCACTGAACCAATATGAAGCAAATGGTTCAGTGTCGTGAATCATTTGAACCCAAGAAAATGAGTGACATCTGCTGGCCAGCATCAGCGTGGCACACAAAAGTCCAAATCTGTCTGTTTCTGTCTGTTTTACATCAGATAAGTTAAACAGTTGTTATTACTCTTCTGTCAGTAGACATAATATTTATGGAGTTGTGTTAGTGACTGTCCCTAGCCTGGCAAGCCAGACTAAATAAATGTATTATTTAGTCTGGCCATGCTCCATTGACGGCTCTCGGTTGTGGGGCGGGTTCTACCGTTGTCTTTCAAATGATCTCCGCATTCCACTGGACAATGAATGTGACATACTCTTGTTTCACTCTGTTGCATCATCCCACCCACCAGGCATATAGAGTGCCCTGATTGGCCCACAAAGCGGATACAGCTCTTTGATTTGTTCACTAAGCAGATAGAGCACTATGATTGGCCCACCATTAGGGACCAATCACAGCTCTTTATGTGTTTGAAACCCCTCTAGAGAGCTGTGATTGGCCAGCCAGAGTCCTGGCAGGAGCTGCTGAGGTTCCAATGGAGCATGCCTAGACCATTCTTTGCAAAGCAAGAATTTGGTCTAGTTCACTAGGCTAGACTGTCCCAGCAGCAGGCATCGACTCAGGAGGTGTGAACAGGGATGGGTCTGAGAAGAGGACTTCTATAATCCCATGCTTCATTCTAATCATGGGGGTGCCCATCCCAGAGTTGGGACTTGTAAATCCTTAAATTAATGGAGAAGCTCTAAAGATACTTAAAGACACATTTCTGCCGCCAACCATATTGACCTCCTCGCCCTGAATTCAAGGCTGACGTGAAGCATGTGATGTCATGAAGCTTCGTTTGGAAAAGTCACGTGATCTTACGCACAATGAAGCAAGGCATCGCCACGTCTTTGAAGGTCGATACAGAAGTGAGCCCCCCCGCTCAAGGATAACATTACTAGTCCCCAAGCATGTGTCACCACATGAGTGGGCGGGGCTTACCCCTCCTTTCCACCGGAGCCGTGACGTAGCCGTCAGCAGCACGTTACTGCAGCAGCACGTCATAGCTGCTGATAGGGACCGCTGTGGTCAACAGGACCTTTTCCACCGGAGCCGTCAGCAGCGCGAGTCGGCCGCGTCTCAGGAGCAGCATGTCGCCGCCCTTACGTGCCGGTTCTATTTTCTACGCGCTACGCCTCTGAAACGGGTCAAGTTCGACATTTTTGGGGAAGTAAAGACAGGAAATCGGACGCGGAAACAGAGCGAAGCTCCCCGAGATTTTCAGAATAAAGAAACGTACTGCCTTCCGGTTGCTTTACATTTTAAAAAAAAGTTGTCACCTAGCTAGCGGTCTCCTTTGTTTTTCCATAATGGATGACGAAAGGTTGACTACTGAAGTGGAGAAGTATCCAGTCCTGTTTGATCCCAGTCACAGTTTTCATAAAGACAACGTCAAGAAGGATAACGCATGGAGTGACGTATCTGCGGTTTTAGGGCAAGATGGTGAGTTTATGCTAATTATTAACGTGATTTCTTTTGTAGTTTTCTCCTGCTTGTTGTTGTGTTTACTGACAAAGTCACGCGTGATTTTGCTAATGTTGCGTGACTTCGTGTTTGTCGGTGACAGCTGCTCCCCTGCTGCTTCGCGTCTCGTGGGAAGGGCCAAGCAGCAGCATACGCGAGCTAGACGTGCTGCTGCAGTAACGTGCTGCTGACGGCTCCGGTGGAAAGGAGGGGTTATGGTCAGCCTCGTTCGCAGAACCAAATTAGGGGAAAATGAACCGGGATTGTCAGAGTAAGCCTGGTTAATGGGATTAGCCCTCTGCTTTACTCTCCGGTATCTTTGCTTTGCTGCGTTTTATGTGATTCTCTGTTTGGTGTAAAGACTAAAGATGAACCGAAGCCACGTTTGTGAACCATCTGTTTGTTTTTTGTTGCAGGGCAGCACATTTATCTGTCTGCAAAAGTAAACGGGCAGCTCGTCGTCCGCCCGTACACGCCAGTGTCCAGCGATGATGACAAAGGCTTCGTGGACCTGGTGGTGAAGGTGAGAGCAGAACCCTTTTCTGTTTTGATGCATTTACATCTCACTTGTTCTGTGCTCACAGGTTTACTTTAAAGGCGTCAACCCAAAATTCCCCGAAGGAGGGAAGATGAGTCAGCACCTGGAGAGCCTGAAGGTCAACGACACGGTAGACTTCCGAGGACCCAGCGGCCTCCTTGTTTACAAAGGAAAAGGTGAGTGGCGTAAAGTGAGGCGTGGCTGTGGGACGGAGACGGGGTGCGCCCTCACATGACCCGACACAGATTAAAGCTCAGTCCCGCAGAAGTAAAGAAGTAAAGGGAAGTTAAAGTGTCGCTTTTCCTCTTTAGGTGTTTTTGCCATTCAGCCTGAGAAAAAGTCTCCAGCTGTGACCAAAACAGCCAAACATGTGGGCATGATCGCTGGAGGAACAGGTGAGGGGAACCCTGGCATTAAAGCCGCACCGATGCTAACACGGCTCTACTAAACATAAGATTATAAAACTATCAAATCATTTTTATTTATTTTTACAGATAAAAAAAAGGTAATACAGTAACATAATAGGACAGGATGAGCTAAAAGGGCCAATTGCTTCATGTAAAGGGACTTTACAGAGTTTTGAATTTTTATGCTCGCAATTGCCCCCTCAGGCCAAAAGCGTAACGGCAGCTTCAATAGTAGGCTCGTGCACGAGGCGCGCATGCTGTACGTGCACACTCCTTAACGAAAATAACAGCTGAGACAGTCCCTTGTGTGTGATGGTCTGTGTGTGTGTGGGGGGGGGGAATTAATAAATAATTTGGTTCTGTAGCTTTCTCTTCAGCACAGCCGACAAAGGTTTATGATGGGTCAGTCCTCCTGCATGCTCAGATCATTCCCTTCCCTTGCTTGAAAAATTGTTCCAAAATGAAAGTTGAACCCACATCTTTTTATCCGTGAATTCAAAGCCGTTCGGCGAGTCTCAAATAAAAATTTGGGCATCTTACTGTAAAAAAAATTTCACTAATGTAAAAAAGAAACACTAGAACAACTATGTTCACATCCAGAATCAAACTCGCATCTTCCGCACGTAAGTCCGAAGTTTATCTAGGCGAGCTAAACCGCCAGTGGCGTTTTCTGTATCCGTAACATTTATATCCTTGATGACAGCTGAAACAACGTCCAAAGAACGGTTCGGAGGGCGATGCCTGAGCGTGAACGCGCATGAAGCAGCCTGCTCGACCCGAGCATCTCTCTTTTTCTGTGATTTTACAGAAAAACAGGCAATCACAGTAAAAATGCCAGGGCTCATTCTACAGGACCAGGGCATTGCAGGAGAATGTATGAAGAAGACATTTATTATTTCTATACGTGTTTTGGCTGTCAAACTTCCATAATGTCCCTTTTTCATTTGTAAGTCGCTTTGGACAAAAACGTCTGCTAAATACATAAACATACATAAACATTAAAGGATTCACATTAAAAAATGAGTTTTTCATTTGAGATTTACATCCACTCTTTTAAAGAGGAAGTCACTCAAAATCTTTTTTTTTTTTGCTGATAAACTATATAAATGAGTGTCTGATCATGCTGTAGACACATGTAGTCAATAATTCGGCACTTTATTTATTATTTATTCTGCCTAAAACTGTCAACGATGCACTGTCGTCAGGCAAAAACTCTGCACTACATTCGAATTTAAATCTGCCATCGCTATTGGCTAAGAGGTACACTATGATGTTAGATGGTAAATTATGATGTCACAATGTTGTGAATGTGTGTATTTGTTAGCAGCTCTACCCTCTCGGTCTGCTAGGCTACAGCATTTGTTGCATTTTTCAAACAGGAAGTGGGAGTTGAGTAAGAATCTGGTAGGGGTGACTTGCTCTTTAAGGTAGTTTTCCCCAAAATTCCATATTTTATGATCTAAAAAGTTTCGTTCTTAAAATAAAGTTGAATAAAACGATTTCATGGGACTCTTATTTTGTTTTTATTTAAATATTAGACCTTCATCATTTAATTTGGTAACAAAAAGTTAAACTATTGAACTTGTATAGTAAATATTGTATTCATTAAACCCTTAAATTTCCAGGTTTAATGAACACAGAGTTTTTGTCCCATGGGCGGGACGCTGGAATGCTAAGGGGTTTAATGTGTTTTTATTGTAAAACTTTTCATTTGGAAGGCCAGATTTAGGTTCCTGCTTTCATCAGAATGTTTGTACACAAACATTTATTTAATTGGGATAAAATGGCTTTAATGGATTTCACTTATTTTCAAACCCTTTAGGTTTTTTTTTAATTGTTAGAGCAATAAAAACCTTTCCCATAAGGGAATCGTTCCAGCAGCTTTATTCACCCAGAGGGTGACCCGATCAGTTTTGTCCCACTTTAGCCAACAGAAACAAAAACATATGAAATTAGATGCCATTCCATGATTTTTTTATTTGATCTGAACAGAGTTAAAGGTCAAATGTGTAAGAATGACATCTTTTGGTCTAATTAGGGCACTACAGTCACTCAGTGCCGTTCTGAGTTCCATAGCTTTTGAATGACCGATTAAAGGAAGTAAAACGCCACGATTGACCCACTACAAGCTTCACACACACACACTTCACTGTATTATTGTAGGGGTGACGGTGGCACAGGAGTTAAGTGCTCGCCTCGTAAATGGAAGGTTGCAGATTCGAGTCCCACTCAGTCTGTCGCTGTCATTGTGTCCTTGGGCAAGACACTTAACCCACCTTGCCTGCTGGTGGTGGTCAGAGGGACCGGTGGCGCCAGTGCTTGGCAGCCTCGCCTCTGTCAATGCGCCCCAAAGCAGCTGTAGCTACAACGCATGGGTGAATGATTGTGTTGTAAAGCGCCTTGAGGGGTTCCAGGACTCTAGAAGGTGCTATATCAAATACAGGCTTTTACATTTGAGTCATTGTTGATTGAAAATTGAGAATTTTTAGAGCAAACTATTTGCTTCTAATTCACAGTTAGCCTCTAGTCTGCTTCACCTAAAGCTTGGTTTATGCTTGACGCGTCCGCGAGGTCCGCGCGGCTAAATTGCGTCATTTTAACAACCACGCCCCTCCACCGCGCCTCTGCACGGCCCAAACTTTCTGCACCGCACACCTAGGAAATTTTCTAACCACGCGAATGGTCGGACGTGGAAAAACTTGGCGGACTGGCAAGAACTAGTATGGCAGAGGTTCGTAAATCCAATTCAATTCAATTCAAAAATACTTTATTAATCCCAGAGGGAAATTGATTGCTGTAGTAGCTCAGAATAATAATAATAATCAAGTCATCAAAGAGTTGTTGTATATTACAATGACTGTTGCCAGGAAGGATCTCCAGTAGCGGTCAGTGTTGCAGCCAAACTGAAGAAGCCTCTGACTGAAGACACTCTTCCGTTGTCGGACAGTCTTGTGAAGAGAATGCTCAGAGTTGTCCATCATGTTCTTGATTCTCTGAAGAATCCTTCTTTGCATTATCTCCTCCAGCGGTTCTACAGTCGTCCCCAGAACAGAACCAGCCTTTGTTATTAGGCTGTTGAGCCTTTTCAGGTCCCTGCTTCTGATGCTGCTACCCCAACAGACGATGGCTGAAGAGATTACACTCTCAACAACAGACTTGTAGAAGATCTGCAGCATCTTGCTACAGACACTGAAGGACCTAAGCGTCCTCAAGAAGTGCAGTCTGCTGTCTCCCTTCTTGTAAACGGCTTTGCTGTTCTTTCTCCAGTCCAGTCTGTTGTCCAGGTGACCTCCAAGGTATTTGTATTCCTCAACCACCTCCACTTCTTCTCCCATGATGGAAACAGTGTTTGACTCCACCCTGTTTCTTCTGAAGTCTAAAATCATCTCCTTTGTTTTGTTCACGTTCAAGGTCAGATGATTGTTTCCACACCATGCCACAAAGCGCTCCACCAGCTCTCTGTACTCAGCTTCCTGTCCATCTCTGATACACCCGACAACTGCAGAGTCATCTGAGTATTTCTGTAGGTGACAGGTCTCTGATTTGTACTGGAAGTCTGAGGTGTCCAGGGTGAAAAGGAATGGTGAGAGTACAGTCCCCTGTGGTGCTCCAATGTTACTGATCGCCTGGTTTGATGTGCAGTTCTTCAGCCTCACAAACTGTGGTCTGTTTGTCAGGTAGTCTTTAATCCAGGCGATAGCTGAGGCCCCCACCTGTGTCTTCTGGAGGTTCTGGCAAAGTACATCAGGCTGGATTGTGTTAAATGCACTGGAGAAATCAAAGAACATGACCCTGACAGTGCTGCCTGCTTTGTCCAGATGACAGTGGGTTGGTTGAAGCAGCTGGATGATGGCATCTTCAACTCCAACTCCATGGCGATAAGCAAACTGCAGCGGGTCCTGATATGTTCTAGTTTGCTTATTCAGGTGGACCAACAGGAGTCTCTCCAGGACCTTCATGATGTGGGATGTCAGGGCAACCGGTCTGTAGTCGTCATTGACTGATGGGCGAGTTTTCTTTGGAACTGGAACAAGGCAGGATGTCTTCCACAGGCCTGGAACCTTCTCCTGGACCAGGCTGAGGTTGAAGAGGTGCTGCAGAATCCCACAGAGCTGCTCTGCACAGGCCTTCAGTACTCTGGGGCTGACACCATCTGGACCTGCAGCCTTGTTCCTGTTCAGTCTCTCCAGCTGCCTCTTCACCTGACTTCTAGAGACAGATAGGTGGGAGGGGGAGGTAAATGGGGCAGCAGCATCTCCTGACTTGGTTGAAGACAGATTTATAGAACCAGAAGTGTCCATGACTGCGTTAGGACAGAAATACAGACATTTGTATGATTCAGCTCTCAAAGATCACTGTGATCAACATGTTAATAATTCTTGGAGAGAAATAGCTCGCACTGTCGGAAAAGACGAGGATGCTGTTAAAATAGCTGACATGCCATGTTGTAAACAGTAATTTCTACTTCTACTATGGTGTAGTGTTGGATGCATGCCGTAGAGCTCCATGCTGCCCCCTACAGTTTGGGAGAATATTGGCTCACTGCAGAGACAAGCCGCATGAACCATAAACGCTGCGAGTTGTGAAGCGCGTTCCATCTGCGAGCCGCATCACCAAACGGAAAGTAAATGTGTCAAGCATAAACCAAGCTTAATATTGGAGTGAAACAAAAGATGCCGTGGCTCCTGGGTTGCACCGGTTTGCTGTTTCAGTTCTTTAAACAACTCCGGAGCCTTTTGTCTGCTGATGTTAAATATCATAAGCTGACGCTGCAGCGTTAGTTCTCTGGAGACACAGCAACCCCACGCTCACTGTTATAAATGGTGACTTTGTCTCGTTTTTGGTTTTTTTTAAGGAGAAAACTGACTGTTTTGTAGTAGAATTCTTACATATTGCTTCTTTAAATTGCTAAAAAATGAGAAGTCCACTAAAGTAAATCACATTTCTATGTGCAAAACCCTACAAAGTGATGATCTGAGGCCACGTGTTGCAGTATCGAGCTGTTAAACGGTGATGAAATCTGAGAGAACCCTGGTTCTGTCATGTGAGACAGTTCCAGTTCATTTCTGATTAAGGCGACACACACAAGGTCCAAAATAATCCATCAGCTGGTTCCTCCAGATAAAAAATCTTTCTGCAGAATTTAGTCAAATAAAAACAAATCTAACCAGAGGTGACATTTTTTCCCAGGGATCACCCCCATGCTGCAGCTCATCACAGCTGTGATGAAGGATCCTCAGGACCAAACGGTGTGTCACCTGCTGTTTGCTAACCAGGTGAGCTCCATAAACCAGGAACACAACCAGTGATGCAGTAAGGTGGGTTTCCAGGAGCACTACTCGGCCTAAAACAGCTCTGTACAGCGGGGTTTGAGTCGGCCCATCTGAGTGTAGCGGATGCCAGCTCCATGACAAAATAACACGAGGAGGTCGGTAAACAGCGGAACGTAACCTGTGCTCCACAGAAACACAACCGAGCTGAAAAATGTTGGTGTTGTTGGACATTTAGCTCAGTTTGGTGGCTTTTTGTCACTCTGAACCAGGACATGGCAGCAGGCAGTGAAACGGAAGGCCAAAAAACTCCAGAGCAACCAGTGACTCCGCCCACTAGCCAATCAGCAGCCAGACTCAGCCTTGTCGGGTACCTAAACGGAGCAGGGACTAAAAAAAGGGGAGCAGGTAGAGGGAAAATACCAAACAGTGGTCAGGCCGAGCTGCACCGCTCCGAGTTACTGAGTAGTGTTCCCTAGAAAACCACCCTAACTGGTCCAGTCCCAGTTGGACCCAGTTAGGTCTGTTGTTCGTGTCCCGATGATTTAAACGAATGGATAACAAAGTGTCGTGTCCACAGACTGAGAAGGACATCCTGCTGCGGGATGAGCTGGAGGAGATCCAAGTCAACCATCCGGACCGCTTCAAGCTGTGGTTCACCGTGGACCGAGCACCTGAGAGTGAGTTCTTGATCCGGACCCGTCATGAAATCCAGATCATGTATAAAAGGTGGCGATGCAAACTGGAGACTAAAACGATGCTTGCTGCCATATTCTTTCACATAAAACCTAATTCAAAGAAACGCTGTTTTAGCAACGGCACCAATAAGTTATGAGAGCAGACCTCCTCAGTATTCTGTTCTTCTGATGGCATTTCATAATTCAGATTTTTATATGAAAATATATAAATGTAGTTTTCTTTGTAACTGTCTCATGCAGGGTTTAATAGACATTCGTCAGGAGCTTTAACTGTTCATTCGCTTCATTTATCTGATTCAGAAAGCTTAAACGTGTTGTTCCACCTCTTCATCAGCAGGTGTCACTGTTTCCACAGAGTGGTTGAGTCTGGGGGGCTGATTTGTTTTTCAGACTGGGAGTACAGCCAGGGCTTCATCAGCGAGGACATGGTGAGGGAGCGTCTGCCCCCTCCCAGCGACGACACCCTCATCCTGATGTGTGGACCTCCGCCCATGATCCAGTTCGCCTGCAACCCCAACCTGGACAAAGTGGGACACTCCTCAAGCCACAGGTTCACCTTCTAGAGGTCCGTCCACCCGGAAGAAACGAGGGCAGGATATTGTACGGGACTCTGGCTCTCGTTTCTGCCGTGACTAACGCACTAAAGCAGCAAGTATTGCACATCGTTTGTTGATCATGTGGCACAATCACAGCAAGGACCAACGAATGAGGGGTGGAAGTTTGGGATGGAATTGTTTACGTGTTTGGTGTGATAACGGGGACGTGTTTAGAAACCGAACCTGCTGTGGTTTCATGTCAGAGGATTTGAGGTTGGTGGCCGTTTTTCAGTGCCTTTGCACCAAATAGCTTTTCTAATATCTTACCATCGCTTGTTCCGCCCTTGGCATTACCAAAGATGTCAGGTTTGTGTTTAATGTGCAGCTTAAACACGTTCTACTGAAATATTCATGGTGTCATTGTTTTAATGATCAATCATCTGGAAGTTGTGTGAGTGCAGATTCTGAGTAGTTTATCTTCAACACGCATGATGTAATGGAAATAACAAACATGTAAGCTGGTGACATCTGTGTTGGAGCAGGGGAACAACTAAAACACGCTAGATATCAGACTTCAGTCCCCATCACTAGCCTTCAGATTTCTACTTTTTATGATCCAAAACATCTTTTTTCAAGGTTGTCTTAATCCCCAAGGGGGCAATTGAATTGCCATGGACAGTAAAAGCCATTCGCTGGACTCTGCTATAAGCCACAGCCGCGATAGAAGTGTCAAATATACGATCATACAAAATGCTGGTTGTAAAAACGCACTGCAGCAGGAACAAGGGTTCCTAAAACGTTCAGTGGAACAACGGGGCATTAACATTCGCCCACTAAAAGAGCTCCTGAGACCCTTAAAGACCTGACGAAGGGGTGACCCTCCAGAGACATAACTATCGTAAGTTTACTCTCCATCCTTTGTCGATGATCAAATGAGTTCAAGCTTTGCCCAACCACTGAGCCGGATTTCTTGATCATTTTGTTGACCCTGTTTTGGTCCTCAGCAGTGAGGCTCCTGCCCCAACAACACAGCATAAAACAACACACTGGACATAATCCCCTGATAACACATTCAAGAGCCTCCTACTTATATCAAAGGATCTTAGCTTCCTAAGAAAAAACAGTCTGGACTGGGTCTTAACAGCATCGCTGGTCCTTTTCCAGTTTAACTTATTGTTGAGGTACCCCAAGATATTTATGTCTCCACAGTTTCAACAGGTTGGCCTTTGATGACCACTGGAGAGAATGTTTGTTTTTTTCTTTCTAAAATCAATAACCAGCTCTTGTGTTTTGCAGAAAGTTTACATCACACCATCTAACAAAGGAGTTAACTTCCTCCCTATAAGCCAGGTCATCACCCCGGGAGATCAGGCCCAGTAGGGCAGTGTCATCGGAGAGCTTCTGTGACAAGATGGTAAACTGTGCCTACAGTCCGCTGTATACAGTGTAAATAAAGATAAAACTGACCCCCAACCCTCACAAACTGGGGCCTGTTCAAGAAATAGTCTAAAATCCAATAATTTATTTCCTAAAATATGGGGCTGACTGGTATTAAAAGCACTAGAAAAATGAAACATAAGTCACACTAAACTGCTGGCTTTCGAAGGTGTTAATAAATAATGTCCAGCAGATACAGAAGGGCATCAGCCACACCTACACCCTTCCTATATGCAAACTGAAGGGGATCTGGGAAGGAAACAACCTGTTCTCTCAGGCATTTAAGGACGACTCAAAACATTTCATTAAGTGTGATGTCAACGCAATAGGCCTAGACTGGACAGCTGACACCTGTTTCCTTAGGGATCGGCACAAGACGAGAAGTTTTCCACATTACAGGTATTTTAGCAGCAGACAAGGACCGCATGAAAATAGTGAAGGACCGCTGCAAGCTGCTCTGCACAAACTAAGTCAGATTTATTCACTTTTATTACCAAAAACAGAAGTAAAACAATAATTAGCATGCATGAAACAAATACAGCTTGTACAAACGTGTCTTTGGTTTAGAGTTGAGCAGCTGAAACACACCGTAATATGAAGTTATCGTCTCTCAGCAGATGACAGATGAGCTAAAACAGCCCCCCCCCCCCTCCCCAAAATTAGCAGTTAGTTCTTCTGTCCAGGTAGAACTTTGAGTACGACACTACGCTAACATGGATGAGGAGTAAAAATAACTAATTCTGATGGAGTCAAGCTAGCAGCTGCCGAGCAGACCCCCTCTAACCGAACACCCTGACTGGATGATTTTAACATCATACGGGTGAAACGTCATTAAGGTGACAAGTTCTCACTATTAACTGCAGTAAAGATACATTTTCAGCTCATGCAATAATATCGTTAAATACGTGAAGGAAGAGGCTGAAGCTCAGACTTGTGCTTCAGTTTTGATGTCCTCCAAAGGGAAAACGGAGATCTCCCGGAAAAGCTCTTCCTCCTTTAGCATGCTCTGAAACATAATCAGGCTAGCGTCACCTCATCCTCTCAGACCACATCAGACTAGAGCAGGTTCACTTCTCACCGTCAGGTTGTTGATCCCCTCAGAAAACGCTCCGATCTGTCTGACCGCTCCTTCCGAGTCCTCCATCTGCAACGTCAGTTCAGACTCATGACTGTAACAGGTAAGGTGGTCGTCATGGAGATAAAAACATTTACCTGCTCCAGCGGGTCCAGATTATCCTCGTAGATCCCAACGTTCCTGTGGAAGCTGCTGTTCTTTGGCATTTCTATGTTCAAAGGACAAACGTAGTCCTCACAATCATCGCGTCTCCTCCTCAACGAGCCAAAACCACCAAACGATGAACGTCTGGGCTGCGACGCAAAAACCCACAAGGCTGAAACTTCTCAGAGCAACAATAAAGCATCGTCAGAAGTTAGACAGACACGCTAATGAGCTTGTTCCGGACTCCTTCAAAGAGCAGCGAGCCTCGTTCACAATTACAAAACCAAAGCTCAACTTGTTGCCATAGTGACCGGATGATGGAGAAGTGCAGAGCAGACACCGACCTTGACTCTGGCGGTGGCTGTGAGGACGGAGTAGTCCGGGTTCTCCAGACCTTCCTGCTTTTGCCGCTGCGCCTCAGAACCCACCAGCAGGTGGAAGTGTGTAGCCAGGTGGCGTCTGAGCAGGGTTTTACTGGGAGGGATGTTGAGCAGCAGGGCGAGAGCTTCCACGTTAAAACGAGGCTCCAACACCTTCATAGAGCACAACCGTGGTCAGGTCTGAGAAGTGCACGTGATCTGCTCTAATTAACGCACAAGGAGCCGCTTCCTCACCATCAGCCCGCCGTGAACGCCACTTCCTCTTAGGTTAGGAGCGTATTCAGCCAGATCAACGGAGCGCAGCCACTCCATCACTCTGTGGTTGGTCCACTGGGAGATCTCAGCTGGAGTCAGGTTGTTCTGCTCAACCACAGCAGTTCGAGTCAAGAACTCAGGTTTTCTAATGAAAGCTGAAGCGTGCAGTCAGGGGTGTGATACCTCATCAGATGGCCGTCGCCTCACACAGTTGGGTTCAAATGAGTTTAAGCGCAGGACCTGAATGGCTCTTTTGATGCTCAGGTGATGAAGGACACTCCCAACCTTCAGAGACAGCAGGTCTTCCTAGAGAACAGATCAAACAGCAGCGTTAACGAGTCCTGGTCACCCGTGGGGGGATTTATTCCAACCTCGTTAAGAGTTTGGACACTAAATGTCTGATCTTTAGGCTTCTAGAGACGCCCGAGCAGCTTTAATGAGCCCCATCTGCTCACCACAGTCATGTAGTGCAGCATGCGTCCGTCCACTCGAGCTTCGTCAAAGTTACTTTTATACTGCGGGAGACCGATGTCGTCCAGCCACCCTGGTGCAAAACGGCAACAGTCAGAGGTGTGCAAACACAAGAGTCGGCTCTGAGACTGGTCACTCACTGGTCACCCAGTTATGGTCCAGTTTGCCCTGAAGGTCGTCGTCCTCGGTCCCGAGAGCCTGGAGGGCGAGCTGCAGCTTCTTCCTGTGGAGAGGCTGCTTCATGCCCAACTCCTGGAGACACAAACACGACTGTCCTCAGAGGAGCGTTGCAGCAATCCCAAACATCTGGTCCGGTGTTTAACTGTAGAAGTCCTCGGATTCTAATTTCAATGACGTAAACCAGATTAACTCGTTAGATCTGATCACAGCAGAGTTCATCCCACCTTCTCCAGGTCGTGTTGTGACGCCTGCAGCAGCGTTTGTCCTGATTTGATCCAGTTCTGACCCGGAGCTGCGTACACACCCAGGCCCTGCTCATGGAGCCAGGTGGAAACCTCGTCTTTATCCCACCGGGCGAAAGGAACGTCCACGGCCCTGGACGCGGGACAGGGACTGTTCTTACCTCACGGCAAAACAAAAACGCTACCCGAGTTTACACCGATGACTCGTTTAAAAATGACGCAAATGTTATAAACCCGAGTTGGATGTCATTTAAAACACCTACTTGTGTTTAGAGTCACTCGACCAGCCGAGTCGCGGGCCAGCGGTGGCTCGGACTCCGCCCCTTCTAAACGCCGTGTCGGAGTCGTCCAGGTTGAAGGAGGTGGAGTGACTCCTCTTCAGCCTGAAGGAGCACCGCAATATTAAAAACCAACAAACAACCTCGTGATGACTCACGGACGGCAGACCGCAGCGTCACCTGCCGAAAAACTTCATCAACCCTTTCGGCTTCTTCTTGGCCTCTGGGGATGATGCAGGAAGAGCCGCATCACGGGATTTCTTTGAGGGAACGCCAGCCAGATCCAGGTGTTCTGTACCTTTTTGTTCCATCTCAGCTGTAAGCATTAACACGTGAATCACCCACAGCAGACGTTCTGCCAAAACTAATGGGTCATCTTCTAAATAAAAGACAAGAACATTGTATACTGTGATTGCAACAGGAGCGTGTTTAGCTGGACTCACCAAGGTTCGGGGAGCTGGACGCCTGCTTGCCTCCACGCAGCTTCAAGAAGCCGCGGCCAAAAGAAGAGCGAGCCTTCTTGGTACCAAAACCCCCATCGCTCGTGTTTCCTTTGGCGGGAGAAGAGGAGCCAACCCTGGCTTTGGTTCTAGTCTGCAAGAAATAAACCAAACGAGTCAGGAAACACTCAAATTCAAAAGATAGACAAAGTAGCAGCATTTAACCACTAGGTGTCAGAGCAGGACTGGATTAGATCAGCTTCATGGGGGGGGGGGGGGGGGGGCTGCTAAAGGGCTTCACCAAGAGTGGTAAAAATCTATTGAATTTGTTTATTTATGGGTCATAATGTGTTTTCTGTACCAACAGACTGGTCTTACCAGGTTTGTGCTGCTGGTTGCAGCTGAGCTGTTAGGTGGTGACTGATCCAAGGAGCTGAAACAACAAAATGATAACTAAACAACCACTTTGTCTCTGATTTAATCAGAACTGATGACAGAGCCACCTCTGTACCTAAAGGTCACAATATTCACAGTAATGGTGTTGAAACTGTAAGATGTGAGATTATTCATAAACTAGATGCTCTGATTCAATTCAAGTTTATTTATATAGCGCCAAATCACGACAAGAGTCGTCTCAAGGCACTTCACATAATAAACATTCCAATCCAGGTCAGTTCATTAAGCCAATCAGTGAAAAGTTTCCTATATAAGGAACCCAGCAGGTTGCATCGAGTCACTGACTAGTGTCAGTGACTTTACAGTAATCTTCATACTAAGCAAGCATGCAGCGACAGTGGAGAGGAAAACTCCCTTTTAACAGGAAGAAACCTCCAGAGGATCCTGGCTCAGTATAAGCAGCCATCCTCCACGACTTACTGGGGATGGAGAAGACAGAGCACACACACACACACACACACACACACACACACACACACACACACACACACACACACACACACACACACACACACACACACACACACACACACACACACACACACACACACACTAGTGTTTCTATGGCTGCATTGTGATTTCTTAGTTAATATATTAAAATATATACTTTAATTATCTATAATTCATTCAATAGGTGAACTAGTAGTAGCACTTTCCATGTCAAAGAAAGTCAAATGTTCTGATGGCGTCGAAGCTTCTGGATCAGCTCAGTCTGTGTTTACAGCAACCTGCCTCAGATGTGTAAGAAAAAGTTCATTTTCAGGTCATTTTGGAGCTTTCCCAAAGGACTGAAGCACCGAACACAGCTGTAAAACCTGCTCTTAATGCTAGTACACAACTGATGAGCTGCACTTCTGTAACACTGATTAATGTTCATGTTGAGACTTAAAACAGGAACAATGGCTCTTTACTGATAACCCACGATGGTGCTTTTCTTTACCTCTGGGCTGCCTGGAGCTGCCGTTCTGTGTCCAGTTCCCTCATTTCGGAGAGCACAGCTATACATGGAGTAGACTAAAGAACAGAGAAACAACATGAAGCTTCCGGGTCCTCCTCCCAACAGCAGAGCATTTACTCAGCCTGACGCATAAAACCAAAAACAAGCTCTGAGGGTTTGTGAGTCTGGGGTTCGTCCTGTGTCAGCTGTTTGGACAAAGGTTGTGTTTACCTCACTGGAGCTCCTTCCTGCCTCCACCTCTATGGACGCAGAAACCGAGGGATCGTCCAGGATATCGGCATAGTCGTCTTCTTTTAGCTTCTCTGAGAGACCACAGATCACACAGTCACCACTAAGATGCGATACCAAAAGTTATTTTAGTGAAACGTTACTTAAATATTTATTTTAACTGGCTGATCTTGGGAAAGCAGCCAGAAACTGTTTTACTGGCTACATCATGGTGGATAAATGCGAACGTCGTGAGTCATTTAAACCCAGAATAATCCTCTCACCTCTGACCAACTCCTGCACTCTCCTGCACTTTGTGAGCGACTCCTCCAGCTCTTTAATCCGTCGCTCCTGCAGATACACACACAAGTCGTGATACGTTCAGCGGGTCGGCGCAGCTGCTGACACGCTGGTCTGTACCTTCTCATCGTTCTCTGACGTCAGTACCTCCAACACACTCTTCATCTGCACCACTTCAGTGTCTGAAAATGGGGAAAAGATGCTTTATACTGGTGGAGCTTCAACTGTAAACAGCCCAGAAAGAACCCAACAGAAATAATGAAGCCGACTGGGAGCTGGTCAGCTGCTGCAGAAAGCTGCGGCCATCAAAAAGACTCTGGGATTGTCTGTGTTTCACAAAGTGCCATGCACAAGTAAATACTTGCAAACCACTTGGTAATTAAATGAGGATGTCATGAGCTCTTAATTACAGGGGGGGGGGGGGGGGGGTCTGCTGGTGTCATGTGACGGCGCCACAAACCTCATCTCAGCTGGGTATCGACCTCCTTCTGCTGAGAAGTTTTTAAAACTCAGACATTTATTTACTCGGTCATGTTTTCCTCCGCTCTGCAGCGAGTGAATCGGAACACGCGAATGAAGGACATTCCTCCGGCAGCGGGTCAGATTGGGACTAAAGCACAACAGAACCCTGCGGCTGGTTTATTTTGTCTCAGAAACGTGATTGTGAGAAAATAATTCGTGCAGGAATCCAGGGTGATGTTGGAAGGTAAAATGTCTTCGTCTAATCCTCGTAAACCCATGAAAATGAACCCGCAGGAAGCTCTCAGACTAGATAAGAGACAGCCCCCACCTCTCTCCCCCCCCCCACATTGGTCATGGAGCTCCACCATCAGCTTGCACTCATCCTTCAGCCTGCTCAGCTCCTCCTCTCGCTCCTCCAGCTGCCTCTGCAGAATCTGCAGCTCCTCCTGTAAAACATTAACGATCCAAAATGAACACGAAAACCAAAAGGCTCAGGTTAACATCAGAGACCTTCAGAACCAGAAAAGTTTCCTCGCTTCAAGCCACTAAATCTCCAGATGGAGATTTTCAGGTGTTAAATGGTAAATGGCCTGTTTTTGTATGGCACCTTCTTAGGGTTCTACAACCCCCCAATCACGTGGATTGGCCAGAAATCTTCTACAACATTATAATGAGTGCTACAAATTACATAATCTGGGAATAAAGGAAATGTAACCTAATCTAAAATGGTCTGATCGGTCTGTTTTGATCTATTTTGAAAACTCCGATCAAAACCGATAGGGGCGCCATCGGCCGATTGGGATCAAATGCCGATCCATCGGTGCATCCCTACCAAGCACAGGCGCCACTGGTCCTTCTGACCACCACCAGCAGGCAAGGTGGGTTAAGTGTCTCGCCCAAGGACACACCAGCAGCATTTTCTGGTCGAAGCCGGGATCGAACCTGCAACCTTGCAATTACTGGACAACCCGCTCTACCTACTGCTGTCCAATAAAACTCTCTCCTCATCTTGTTTGTGTCCTATCTGTACCCTTCACCAACAACAACAAAAACATGGCTCCTGCTGAGTTAGTCGCAGCTTAAGGATGATGATGCTGCATTAAACAGTTGTCTCACTCTCCCTGTTGTAGATGTTGTTTGTGTTTAGTCTCCTGTTAGTAAAAATCGGTTTTAATCGGTCACGCTGAGTTAGTTTCATGCAGGCTGAACATGAAAATAGACAAAACTCCGAGGCCAGATGTCCAAATATCAGGAAATAAGACTCCAAAACCTGCTGTTTACTGCCACTCTGCTGTTTGTGCTGATCCAAGCACTTCTGGGCTTTTTTTGCCCCGAGTACGACCTTCAAGGCATTCATTCCTACCAGAGACCACTGCAAATGTATTGAACTAACGAGTGAACCACACCTTTAACATTTTACTTTCCGTAACATAGAATGTGCTACTACTAGTTCATCTGTGGAATTAATTAAAGATTCGCTCAAATAAAGACCTTTGTTAGGAAATTGAATGTGTACTAGGAAATGTAGGCAGCCATAGAAACATGACTTGGTACAAAGGTGTGCGTGCATGTGCTGAATCTCCAGTGAGTGGCAGCAGGTGGCTGCTCATACTACAACCTTTAACTTAATGAGGTTTAAGGCTTAATGAGCTGAACTCAGCTGGGATGTTTACTTTGTGAAGTTTATAGAAATAAACTGAAATCAATTCATGACCACAGACATGAACGAACCTTCGCTACACAAAATCTCTGTTAACACATTTAAGTTTAGATTTAACACCGTGTTAGCTGAGCGTTACAACTAGGGATGCACCGATACCGATACTGGTATCAGTATCGATACCAGTATCGGTATCGGTAAAAGTTAACCAATACCAGGGACTGATACGAATGCAGTTGCTTGAAAATGGCTTCACTGTAACTTGTCGTTTCTGTTCACTTAATATTTTAGTTTTGTGATGATTTCCATTCATACATTTTACTTTTTATCTACCTCACAGTCTCTTCCTGTTGAAAGCAGAGAAGAAAATAAAATCTGTATTCTAAATCATTGCATTTTTTTGTGTGGTAGAAGTATCGGTATTGGTAATCGGTATCGGCGAGTACTCAGATCCAAGTATCGGTTTGGAAAAAAGTGGTATCATTGCATCCCTAGTTACAACATGGATTTTATGATTTACTATTTAAAAATGTTTTTTGTTTGCATTGACTTTATTTACGATACAATCCTACAAACATAGAAGAACTGAAGAACAAACACTCCAGTTCCACATCTAATTGTTTATAATGTTGGATATTTATCCGTACAACATCAATATCCTCTGTGTAAAATCTGTGGTGCTTAGAGAAATAATCATAAACTAAGTAGAAATGGATTTGCTCGTCTGACAAGTCTTTTTATCGACTAAACAAATATCAAGAGTAACATTTAAAACATGTCACTCGCTCCGTCTGTGTTTTTATGTCATCTAATTCTGTTGTCAGTTCTAACAAGTGGCGTGTGCTAAAATATCGATGATAATCAATCAGAATGTGGGAAGCCGCAGACATTTTCACAAGCTGATTACAAAGAATCAATGAACAAAACATTAAGCTCTAATAAGGGAGTGAGCAGATGAGTTCAACCCAGAAAACGACTGAAGCACCTAAATAATCAAACACAGCCATCACACAACTCAAACCAAAGGTGAGTTATTTCACACTCGTGACACAAACCCACTTACAGGAAGTGTGGTGAAAGTCAGGGAAGCAGTGAAGAAGAAGAAGCTCAAACCTTCACCTCATCTCCAGTCGAGCGTTCCAAGATCCACTTTGGACGCTTGGACAGGTGAAAACGTTGCAGGAAGACATTTATTTTTTATCACAGAAAAGACAGAAAAGTCGTCACAGAGGAAAGAAAAAGCAGCGATGATGAGACAAGAAAAGGGTTCAAAAGGTAATGGTGACATGAGTGTAACACACACTTACTTTAGTGACTTTGAGTTTCTTCTCACACAGAAGTCTTTCATTCTCGATGTCGGTCATCCTGAACCGCAGGTCTGTCACTTCCTGATACAAACCCTGAGGATGGCAGAAAAACAACATTTAACTCGGAGACAAAGGCCCAAAAACATGCATCATGTTAAGCTAACGCTGCGATGTAATTAAATCCACGTGGGTCATGCAGCACAGAGATATTAAAGTTAAGGAAAACATGTCTGCAGTCTCAGCATTCACCCATATCAGCAGGTGAGGAAACATCCATGGGAGCTTCTGAGGCATCGTGTGTACACTTTAAAAATGCATCGACGTTCCTCACCAGTTACCATACCAGTTCATTTCTAAAGCACGTGTAAAATACAGCATGGGAGCTGCCCGAAGTGCTGCACAGGCAGGATAAAATAAAACCAAAAACGACAAGGATAAAAAATACTGAATAGTAATAACAAATAAAAACAACTAAACGAGTCACTGTCTAAGAGTCAAGTCGTAAAAGTGGGCCTTTAAACGAGATTTAAAAACCGCCTAAGAGGAGGAAGCCCGGCAAACTGTAATGGGAAGTGCGTTCCACAGCTTGGGGGCAGCACAGAAATGCTTGTTCGCCCCTAAATTTATAGCAAATCTGGGGAGTGCAGAGCAGCAGGAGATCAGCCGACCTCAACGTGTACATAGGCACATAAGTGGTGAGCAGGTCAACAGATAAGGAGGAGCCAGGTCATGAGGTGCTTTAAAAACAAAAGTCAATAACTTCAACTGGACAGGGAAGGTGACCGGGAGCCAATGGAGACGTGTCAGGACCGGAGTGATATGGCAGCAGCGTTCAGGGCACCAGGGCCTGAAATTCACTTCTAAAAATAGAGGGGAATTCCCCCCTCACATATGTCTGTACAGGGGGAATTTATATATGGGGGGGGGGGGGGGGGGGGGGCACTTAACTCCTGTGCCACCGTCGCTATTGTCATGCCATTTCATGCCAATTGTAAAGCACACTGAATTGCCCGTGTTTGAAATGTGCTTTATAAATAAAGCTGCCTTGCCTTTTTTTTAACCTGATTTACCTGCTTTAAAATGTTCAAACAGAAAACCAAGATGTCATTGATGAATCTGGAAACATAGTCCACGCTTTTCTAAACAAATCTGAGTTCTTCATGTGTTTCTTTATTCCTGATTTAACGCCTTAATGGACAGGAAAAGATAAATGTCCGTACACTCCGCTAATGGTCTGAGTCTGGAAACTCCAGAGTAACGAGTATAGAGAATATAGCCTTCACTGTGGTGTGTGTGTGTGTGTGTGTGTGTGTGTGTGTGTGTGTGTGTGTGTGTGTGTGTGTGTGTGTGTGTGTGTGTTGGGAACTCTGTCAGGAAACAGCTGCTGGAACAAAAAGGGGGATTTAGGCCTCTTGCACAACCCTTAAAGAAGGTCCCCTGGCACCACGTGAGAGCTCCAGCCGACTGAGACGGACCTCTGTGGGTCTAAAAACAATGACTGAACGGCTGCCAGGAGAACTGAACTATCTGCTCCATTTACCAGCCTCCAGCAGAGTTCAAGTCCAGGACGGGGGTGGGGGGTCCTACCTCGTTGCCCCTGTGATTGTGCTCCAGAGCAGTAAGCTTCAGCTTCAGGCTGGACACCTCGGTCATCAGCTCCAGCTTCTGGGTCTCCAGAGCGGTCCGGTTTAACAGCTCCTAACAACAAGTGGTGACCATTGTGATGAGCAGAGTTTTTATAAACGGGTCAGAGAATTCCAGCCACCTCCGGGTCCTTGGGTCACCTGCTGCAGCAGCTCCTCGGCAGCATTCAGCTTCTCCCGATGATGCTCCAGACTTTTATCTAAATCACGAATCTTCTCACCTTGCACCTCCACCTGGTCCGTTAGCACGCTCACCTGCACAACAGCAGTGCGACATTCAGGAGCAGGTTATAAAAGAGTCATTTCACATTATAGAGTAAATGTTCTTATGAACTTTAACATGAACCTCTAAAAAGATCAACATGTCAAACCGTGTCTCATCATTAGGACCATGCTAGGATATCGAAAGTTCACCAACGGACTCATTTTTAACTTTAAACAAAACGAGGCGTTTTGAACGGAGGCGGTTTCTGGTCGTAATCCTCCTGACTTGGTTTCCAGCGTCTTCCTCTAGAGAAGACTTTAAATTAGGGCTGCACAATATATTGCAAATATATCATTATCGCGATATCAGCATGCGCAACATGCTTATCGCAAAGAACAGATAAACATCGCAATGAATGGTCAGCTCAAATGTTTGCAACACATAATGCATTCAGTACATCAAACGAAAGCATGATTTTTTTTAACTAATCAAACAGAGCTCTTCACCCATTTGGCCAATTGGGTGGGTTCTCATAGGTTAGATGCCCGTCCCCGACACAAATTTGATGGTTAGCAAACACCTGAGTTAGCTTTGTTCTGCTCTTTTTGCTGATTCTGCTTTTCCCGGGATCCACCGATTGCCTTTTCTTTTCCCCTTTCCTCACATCTTTTGCTTTTCTCATTTTTATGATTTTTTGGTCATTTTTTTATTTCTTGGTTTTTGATTATTTTTGTTCCCGAGTTAAGTTTTATTTATTTTATTTATTATTCTATTATACGTCATCACAATATTAATCACTGTTATCGCATATCGCAGGTTTTTCTAATATCGTGCAGCCCTACTTTAAGTGTTACTGTAGAAGTTACTGTTCAGTCAGATTTTATTTATAAAGCGTTTTTCAAGCAAAGTGTAACTCAAAGTGCTTTACAGAATTAAAATGACCCCAAATTCCCATAACAGTTTATTAACAGACGCGCATGCGCGTGCACGCACACACCAGTAAAAATTTATATCTGACTGAGTCCAGATGAGCCAAGTAAAGTAAGGCAAGGAAACGCCATCAGAGGAGCCGTCTGCCCCGGCAGCATCAGGTCTTCCACACCAAGTCAGGGCGCTCAGAGGAGGAGGAGCATAGACCCCCACCTCCATTAAACACTACCTCTAGAGCGCCCAGGAAGCTACAGTCGACCACCGCCCCCGGGGTAGAGGGCCCCTACAGAGAAAATACTGGATTAAAATGAGTAAAAATATGAAAATAAAAGCTAATATAAATGACAAAAGTAAGAAAATAAGTAATAAAATCATATGGACAGTAAAATAATAATATTATTAAATAATGAAATAATGCTAAAATATAGTCATATAAAACATGCAAAGCCAGTAATAAAATATAATCATGTAAACCAGAAATAAAACTATAGTAAATAATTAGATAAGAGCTAACCTAAACAGGTGGGTCTTGAGCCTGGACTGTTCAACCTTGAAGACGACATTAAAAAGCTTCCAGTGACTTTCTGAGTCCAGGAATCAAATGATGCGATATCCTGATAATAACTCACCAACATGAGTCTTAAACTCCAGGATGAAAACTAATAATTTGTTCATTTCAACCAGAAAATTGAATAAATATGCGTCTTGTCAGAGTGAACCACAACTGTTTAATACAATCACACTTCATTTCACAGCCAACAACAATTGTTGAGTTTTTCTCACAAACCTGAAGAATGAGACACTCTTTGTCACTCTCCAGTCGGGAGAGACGCTCTTGGTAAACCGCCTCTGAGCCGTGGACGTTCGTCTGGGAGAGAAACCATACCCGATTATTTACGTCAGAATAAAAAGCTGCTGTGACAAGAAAAAGGAGGCTTTCAGCTGTCATTTCTGCTTTTTACATAATGGCTCATGAATAAACAAAGAACAGGATCATTTTGTAATTCTGCTGCTTTGCTTCACCACAATAGCTCTGAAATGAAGCAATCAAGGAGCCAAGTGTCCAAGTTATGAATATTCTAAACATTCTGGAGTTTTTCTCATGACTGGATTCGCTGCTTTTCGTTTGGTCTTCAAGTAAAAATCAAGTTAAGGTCAGGGTAACTGACCTGAACAACGTTTTCTACTTCTGTGCATAAGAGGAGGATGTAAGACTCCGCTTTTAAGTTTCTGACTGACTCAAAGTAAAAGACATCCTATCAATGACATCTTTGAATCACCTTCAACTGAAGCTGATGATTAGTGTGAGAATGACATCATGACCTAAAAACGTACCGCGCTGCGGTCCAGATTCATCACACTGACTAACCTCTGTAAGGCACACAAGGGCTGTGTCTCAATTCAGGGTCTGCATCCTACCTCGGCCGGATTCTTCGGCCGGTTACGTCACAGCGCCGCGACTCGGCCTGTCCCAATTCGAAGACTCCTTCAAATGCGGTCGACGAATGCGGCCTTCTTTTCGCCTGAATGAAGGATGGGTCGGGTGTATCCTTCAATAGGTAGCATTTCCCAAGATGCCTTGCGGGCCGGCCGGCAGAAAAACTTAAAAACAATGGCGGACAGTGAAGCGGGAGCTGTCGGAGAGGATTGCGCTTATAAATGTAAGTATAAACTTGAAAACTGTCAGTTTAAGGACTTTTTGTGATACATGAACGTTATTTTAGTTAGAAATGTTACAGTAAAAGTGCTTGTATTGCGGTCTCGGCTCGTATGTTCGGCCGCGCTCGGTGTCGTACTTCTCCCACTACGTTTCCCCCTGATTTTAATAGAAGTTTGTATTTTAGGACCAAAAGAGAAAACCAGGGAATTTATTAAGCTTAGGGCGGAGATGGACCACATGATCACCGGAGCAAAGTATTCGGCGGCTGTGGCATGGAGGTACAATAACATCTCATATTTTAAAAACTCGTTTGAGTATATTTTTTTCTGCGAAAACATGAAAGGAATAACCCGTTGTCCTCTTTTCTCTTCCTGTTTCTTTTCTTACATGTTTGTTAAGACTATTCTGGAGAAAATGGGCATCCAGGGGAAGGTGCCAGCGATGAGCTTCTGGAGCTGATCTGGGAGGACATGAGGCTGCAGAGCAGCAGAGGGCACAGGAGAGAAGGAAGAACTTTGACAGCTTTTTACTTTGCTAGAAAAAAATGGTTAATGAAGATTAAACATGTACATGTAAAAGAAATATCTAAATAAAATCAGTTCTGCATTAAACTCTTGAATTTTATTTTTGTTTACAAATGAGAATTGTTTACTAGAGGGTATCCGCTGGGTCTTGAAAAGTCTTAAAAGGTGATAAATCGGTTTTGGTCAAAGTAAGACCCTTAGAAAGTATTAAAAACTATTATCACATCTTTGCTCAGGCTCAGCTAGTCTAAAGTATTTTCTCTGAATTAGCTCTCCAACAGTCAAGGAAATGATTAACCCCCAGAGACCCACGGTTGTAGTATTACAACATCAGATTTAAGTCTACAAAAATAAACCTTCCCCATTTTTTTTCTTTTTAAAACCACATTTACATTGCTAATAGGTCCTATTCAGTTCTGCAACACTATTGGCTGTTAAAATGTGTAAATAGGCCCGTTTATCTGGCCTCCTAGAACAACATGTGAAAGGTTAAAAAATATTTTGCAGTTGTTTTCTAAATTTGGGTTTCTGGGGGTTAAAAAGCTAAATAAAACGTCGAGCTCCATCGTTTAAGGTTCCTTCTGCCTTCTGCCCATCGGTTCCACGGTTGCTAGGCGACGGAACGTTCGCCGAGGGAGTTCATGAAGGCTAGGCCTGTCCAAATTCACAGCCGTTAACATCCGGTCTACCCGGCCGACGGAGGACGCAGCCCACGTCGGCCGGGTGGGCTGGGTCCTTCGAAGGATGCAGACCCTGAATTGAGACACAGCCAAGAGTGAGCTGGGTTTTAAAGCAGTCGTCTCTCAGAAATCACATTTAAAGAGACGAAGAAAAGCATCTGAATGAGTTTAAAAGGGTGGAAAACCTCAGCGGCAGGGCTCCTACAGAAACACCATCTTTCATCAGGCACATTGTGACTTCTACAGGACTTCTGTTGTGTGTAAGAATTTAATTTACATCTATTTAATGAACCATAAGACATGAGATTCCATAGTAAATATGAAATCTTATGGATCTTTGGGTACTTTTAACCAGAAGATTGGAACTTTTTATTGCAGGGATTATGTAACAACTTCATATTAACTCAGAGACAAAAGAAAGAGAGTCAAGTTTTAAAAGTTTAAAGATTTATTACTAAACCAATTAAAACTAGATTAACTTTAAACACTAAGTGTATGGTGTTACTAAGGTGAAGTGAGACGGAGAATGGTGTAATGTGAAATGTTGTTCAGAACCAGCAAATCCGGAGAAACGATTAGTTCTGGTGGGAATGAAGGTGATGTCTTCGCGCTAAGCTTTGATTTGGAGATTCATAACACACATTGAGACGCCATTCTGTCGGTCTACGTACCCTTGGCGGAAGTCCCCGTCTAGATCAGGAGGTGTAGAGGTCCAGCTTGGACCTTTCTGGAGCCGAAGCCTGTAGAACAGCCGCGGCTGCCGACCAGTCCAGTCTTGAGATACTTCCGGGTCACGACAGTTTATCGGCATCTAGCAAGACCCAAAACGGGGTCGTGATGGTTCAGCTTTTATTCTGAAAGGAACCGTTGCAGCAGTTGGAACAGCAACAGATTTTATCCAGCTCGTCGTTGGTTCTTTTGTTGAAGAGGAAAGTTACGGATTGGCCACTCCATCAACTTCTCTAGAAAGCTTTGACGGTACGGCTCCCATCTACCTGAATCCTCTTGCAAAGGCTTACGTCTCGGCCCGGCCGCTCCAGTCATCACAGGATTGTCGGCTAGCAGTGCCTAACACCACGCTCAGGACAATCCAGACTCTTCTCATGCATCGTTCCACACATGTGGAATGACCTACCAAGCACTACCAGAACAGGGGCTTCCTTTTCAATTTTCAAGAAACTCCTGAAGACCCTGCTCTTCAGAGAGCATCTTCTTAACTAGCACCTTCCCTGCACCCGTCCCCCCTCTCTACTGTCCACTCCTTGTTCCCTCCTCTCCATGACTGATGTCAATGTTGTTGTTGTTATTGTTGTTGTTAGCCTCAAGGGCAAAATGCCGATTATCACTTGTAAGTCGCTTTGGACAAAAGCGTCTGCTAAATACATAAACATAAACATAAAGATGACGTGGGCATAGTTTTATAATTCGGATGTTTTGATTTACGGTCGAATGAAAAGATGACAGATTTACCAAGCACCACCAAAACCACGCCTCCGTCAGATCTGGAAGATTCTGATTGGATCAGTAAAAGCAATGTGTGATGTGGCTTAACCTTTCGTGTAATCAGTCTCTAGTTGGAAACATTTAAAGTTATATTACTTATTATATTCTGTAGGATTATAATATCAAGTAATTAATATTTTCATTTCACAAATTGGTTCACATTTTATTATTGACCAACACTTTGTTTGATTAGCTTATTAAAAATAGAGTTCTTTGATTTATTAAAAAGAAAGAGTCCTTTGTCTTCATTCTCCTCTTGGGCTGGAAAGGAAAACAATTTAGAAGCAGATGCATGAGACCTTGAACAATATCTCATGCAGATTAGTTCTTGCTGAGGAGAGGGGGGGAAATGACTTTTAGGTGGAAAACAGTCATTTCATTCCATTACATGTGTAATGTCTGAAGTTTGTGTGCATATCTGTCTGAGGTGTTTTTTTGCATAGCAAAGTTACCCTCTCTGTGGAGGGTAACTCTGAAGTGCCTTTTTTTCTCTCCCCCTGACTCTATCCTCATATAAACCCTCTGGATCTACAACGGTAGCGCGACTTGTGTTGCGAATGACCACAGTCACCAATTCTTGTCATGTGACTGTTTTCCTCTCATCCATCAAGGACATTAGCAGTAGCTCAGGCTAGTGTTGCTCTGTGGTGAACCTTAGCGCCACCGACATTTATAACGGGAAGGCAATCCTGGTCCTCGAGTGCCGCTATCCAGTATGGTTTAGTTGTTTCCCTGAATCAACACTAGGGTTGTCACGGTGTGAAAATTTAACCTCACGGTTATTGTGACCAAAATTACCACGGTTTTTGGTATTATCGCGTTTTTTTTAAACGAGTTACATTTTCACACAATTATATAAACCCTGTATGTCAGGAAATATTGTCCTCGGTTTGTGCCTGAATTTTGCCTGAAATGTGTTATTTAGTAATTATGTTGTTTATTTGTTTACATTTTTTTCCTTTAGTCTTTAAAATACTAATATTTGCCCATAACTTCTTATTTTATGTCTGTTTGATGTCATCATTTTAAAAATATTAGATCAGATGATACTCAGTACTCAGATACTTTTTTACCCTTACTTGAGTAATATCTCTTTATCAGGAAAATATTGTCCTCGGTTTGTGTCCTTCCAGTGAGCTTTGCAGATGTGGGAAAATGTCATCAGGCAGTAATCATTGTTAAATTCATAATTATTCTCGGAGAGAGACCAACTCTAATCTGCCCCTGGGAGCCCCGTAATGCATAGCGTCATTTCAACATGGCGGTGTCCGCGTCGCAACACGGTTTATATGCAGGTAGCGGCACTGCGGCTGCTTTATGTAGCGACTCGTTGCATTCTCCCTCAACCCAAATCCTCGGATCACGCATTTTAGCTAAAACGCTAACGTTAGCTTGCCTTGCGTTGACTGTAGAGTTGTGGGTGATGGTCACGCAGATGTGCATGAGATTTTAAGCGTTGCTGCCTTTCACAGACACTTTTTCTGGACGCGCAGCAAACAGGATAGCCGTCTTCTATCAGCTGTCCCTCTGCATTCTTCAAATATCCAAAAGATGCCCGTACTTCCCACTTTGTCTTCTTTGAGGGATAATAAATGTCCTGAGCGCTGCCGTCTCCTCCTTTGGCCATTATTTCAGCTTTAGCTTCAAGAAAGTTTTGGTTGTAAACAACAAAGTGCGCATGTGCCGCCGGCAACTTCAGCCGATGATACGGTGGCTGGTAAGGGTCACCGCGCCTACACCGTAGCCACGGTAATCCACCGAGATAATATAGTTTTTAAAAACAAGACGGTTATTATTATTGTCAACTTTTTTACCGGTGTTTACCGCTACACCGGTTACCGTGACAACCCTGATCAACACACCTGATTCAATGGTTGAATCACCTAATCATCAAGTTTACAACAGCAGTCAAGGACCAGGATTGACTACTTCCTGATGCTGAAGTGGGCTGGGACATGCAAATGTACGGTGGTCTGAGTGGGGTACCGATCAAACGACTGCCTATATTCAACAACAAGGTAAATGGAATTCTAGAACCCATTTAAAATCAAACATCCAGAATTACACAAACAATCACGCTCAAAAACCTTTAGAAAAGCCCAAAAGTGACACAATATAATACATAAATAAAACAGACATGTTTTAGGTGCATCATTAATTAATTCAAATCTCAAATGAATGTTAAATCCATTATGTTGCCTTAATTTTGTCCTGCGAAAAAGAGCAGATGTTTTTTTTTTTCTCACCGTTCGCCCGTGCAGCCACTCCGCCAGTCCCTCTGCAGTGGAATCAGGGATCTGACAGCGCAGGTTGTCCCTCTCCTCATTGTCCATCAGCTCCAGCGCCGCTCGCAAGTCCTCCAGGAGGTGCAGAACCCGAAAGCCACCGAGAACAGGCGACGTGGGTGACTGGCAGTCAAACAGCCCATTAGAGTAGTCAATGGCCTTGGAGCCTTAGGGAGGAACAGAGAAGAGTAAAGAGACATTACAGTAAAATATACAAGTAGCTGAACTGGTGTGAAACCTCAAATCAAAGTACTTCTGGATGTTTTAATGTTTTGCACACACACACTGCTAACATGGGAGCTGCCTAGTGAACAGATAAAACCTTCATAATTGCACAAAGAAAGGCTATGGTGTTCTTTTGTTCCAAACCCACAGATGCAAACAGGAAATCTGCTCATGCTGCTTGAATCACGTTGCCTGAGCTACTTGTTCCCATCAGCCTTCTCCTGCATCCATCTTAAATGTCAGCTTTAATGAAGAAGCTCCACGTTACAAAGGGGACACAATAAATAAGCAAATCAAAAATCATCCAGACAACTGCGGTTCTCCACAGCAGTGAGGGAGCGGAGCTGGATGGTGGCTGTGGTTTCTGCAGAAACGGGTGGGAGTCATGTGACCACCCGCCTCACTCCTATTGGAAAGGTCAGCGCTATAATTACACACATCAGCGGAAAAGTGGGGACGCTAAAACTGAAGCCTGGTCTGCTCATCTGCTGCAGCACGATCACACGGAGCGTTGCCTCCAAAAAGAAACTTCACTCCAAACTCAAACAATCACTTGTTTCCATCGGAGCAGGAACCGTGGAAACTTTCCGTAATCTCTCATGAATCGTAGGCAGAAAGGTCCAGTAATCCAGAGGCTGGATTCTCTTTATTCAAAGAGCAGATTGGAGAAAGAGTAGCAGGAAGTCCACTTCTCAGCTTCCTCCTTAATGATTCCCAGGTGTGACCAGACCCTACAGCACTCTATGCCCACTTAAAGGAGACCTCTTTAAAGCCAGGGGGTTCAGTGTGGTCACCTGCGATGATTCCATCCATTTGCTCCAAGGCTGCTGCCAACATCTCGCTGGCGTCCGACATCATCTTCTGCTCGATAAATCTGAAAGAGGAAAAGACACAAGTCGTAAAAGGGTAAGGGAACAAGAGCAACAGATGTTTCTTGCCACACGAGCAGCTGTAAGTGGAGATTTCTGGAGTTTAAACAAACTTCTGTGATTGTTTCAAGCTGAATTAAGAGCAAAAATAAATAAATTAGCGCCTAAAGTATCCTGTCACTAAAATAACTCCAGGACTTAAAACCTCAACAGCAGTTTTAAAAAAGACGTGTGGTGAAGCTGCTTTGTCAGCCTTTTTAATTAAAAACCTGCAAGTCCAATGACAATCCCAGTTCCTACAGAGATCCGCCCACAACATCCTGACATTATCCACAACTCACTATGCATAGTCCAAAACAGGAAAGATGAGCCCCTTCCTACAAGTGGGCAGAGTAATGAACGGCTGCAATCAGCCAACACAGGAAGCAGCAGTTTTCTCCTCACACTTCAGAAGAACTCCTGTGCCCTGATTTATCAACCGTACTTACCAGAGGTGTGGACTTGAGTCACATGACTTGGACTCAAGTCAGACTCTAGTCATTCTTTTAATGACTTCTGACTTGACTTGATACAATCTATAATGACTTACGACTTGACTCAGAATTGAACACCAATGACTTGCGATTTGAATTGACTTGCATCTGTTGACTTGATGATGACTTGATCATATTTGATATTTTAGCACAAAAGTGGCACGACAAGGACAAAAATCATAAATCATTCTTCGTTCTGGGTTTGACTTTTTGCTAAATGCAGCAGCACTTTGTTTATAATCAGTTTCAGTTGTACTTCCTGCTTGTTGGAGCAAATAAATGAAGCTTTAAGAAGCTTTTATTCTGGAATTTATTTAGGTCATTAAATTGAAGTTGGACAGATGACTTGATTATGACTAGAAAATTAAAAGTTTAGGACTTGGACTTGACTTGGACTTCCAGATCATCGACTTGGACTTGGTTGTCTTTGACATGGACTTGACTCGAGACTTGACTGGAAAGACTTGTGACTTGTAAAGCAGTGACTTGGTCACACCTCTGGTACTTACACACAGGTGTGTGTGTGTGTGTGTGTGTGTGTGTGTGTAGCGTAGGAACTAATTCATGCATTGTGTGGTATTCATGCGGTATACATGTGCATGAAATTTTTCTTACATAAGAAAATCTCACTTTGGCAGACAGTAGTTTATTTTATTTTTTATTTTTTTTGGACTTGGCGTGACCAAATATGGTCAATTGAAGGTGTTTCTGTATGTAAACAGAACTGACGCGAGTACCAGGGTATGCACAGGTGGGATGTGTGTGCTGGTGGTGGTCAGAGGGGCCGACAGCGCCAAATGGCAGCCTTTCCTTTGTCAGACGACCCCCCACCCCCAGGGTGGCTGTGGCTACATAGTAGCTTACCTTCACTGTCAGTGTGTCAATGTGAGTGAATGAGAGCGTCTGAGTGTCCTAAAAAGCGCTATATAAGTTTGATGTATTATTATTATTTACCAACAGCCGATTGCAGAGGAACGTGTGTGCGAGAGGCCACAGCATGTTTCATAAATCAGGACTTTGAACGGTCCTTGATGAATGAGGGCCCTGATTTCTAGTAATCATTTGGGTCAGTTGCTTTATATTTCCATTATTCCATTAAGAGAGAAGAGCATTATCAAACATTCGCATGGCACAAGGTTTCATTCTTCCTCTCTAGATGACAACTGCATCACATTAACCCTGCAGTCATGCTGCCTCAGAGACGAAAAAACGGAGTGATCTTCTGAACTTTTTACCCAGAAGCCCTCTTTTCCAGTGCCAGGCTAGGAACAGACGCTCACAGGCCAATCAGGGAATAAGAGCGCCATTCTCCCAGGGGTCTCAGGACTCCCAGCATCGGCATGCTCGGCATGTCAGGCTTTCATAACAAACACCAACAGCGTCCCCGTGACCACTCGACTCTCATCACATGTTAGACTTGTTTTCTAACCCGATCTGATGTGAAGGAGACAGTAAACAGGCCAAGAACTACTAGCTCAGAGTCTCGGCTTCAAGCATCTCATTGTAAGGAGGGAGGGGGGGGGGGGGTAAGGACCACAGGCTCTGCTTCATTTCCTCCCTCTCTGGGGTCACCGTGCCGCGCCCCGTGGGGTAAGCACCGAGCATTAAGAGTGTAATTAAACCAATGACCTCAATATGTGAGCCGAGGTTTGTGGTTCAAACAAGCAGGCTGAAGTGTTTTGAGTCGTTATAAAAACAGACAAGAAAGAAAAAGATCATATTCTCACAGAAGTTTGAGTATTTTTCAGAAAACATATTTATTCACAGAAACCCCAAAACAACCTGCTTTTCTATTTAAGTCTAAAGATGCACTGGAGACTGGTCCTCTCGTTTAGACCTCTGCTGGTCAGGTCCTCTCGTTTAGACCTCCGATGGTCAGGTCCTCTCGTTTAGACCTCTGCTGGTCAGGTCCTCTCGTTTAGACCTCCGATGGCCAGGTCCTCTCGTTTAGACCTCCGATGGCCAGGTCCTCTCGTTTAGACCTCTGCTGGTCAGGTCCTCTCGTTTAGACCTCCGATGGTCAGGTCCTCTCGTTTAGACCTCCGATGGCCAGGTCTTCTCGTTTAGACCTCCGATGGCCAGGTCCTCTCGTTTAGACCTCCGATGGTCAGGTCCTCTCGTTTAGACCTCCGATGGTCAGGTCCTCTCGTTTAGACCTCTTGAGGTTTAGGTCGGTTACCAGGATGTTTCTGATCTAAAAGCCCTCAGATGAGAGCTCACCTCAAACAAGTGTTGGTGTGGAGTAATTATGATTAATGAGGGCCTCGGTGACCCACAGCGAGAGGAGGAGGGAGTGCTACGCTCTACAAACATTCCTGAGGAGGTTAGCAGGCCTGCAAACTCCACATCAGTGCCTGGTACCACCACCACACTGACCTTTATGACCTCCTTCCTTCCTCTCTTCACTAAATCTCCCGAGAACGGGGTTTTCCTGAAAAGCTTGTGCTTTATTTAGTACGTCAGGATGGGGTCAGAAATATTCTCCGATGTCTAACAAATCAAATAAAAACAGAGACGTGATCTTGCTGACTGTTGTCTGTGTTGCCAGAGCCTAAAATAGCCATGATACTCTGTGACATAAAGCTCTTTTGTTGTTCATGGTTTGTTTTGACTCCATCGCATACAGCACGCCACGCGGCTCCAGTAAATACACCAGAAGCGTATTCATCACTGACTACAGAAACAAACTTGTTTAGACCGGACTGTCACACAGATGCTCTGAGATAAAACTCCATCAGAACAAGTTTGGACAATATCAGATTTATCAGACACTGAAACCAAGACCAAAAACCTGCTAACGCAGAATCAGGGAGTTTCAACGAGCTAAAAGACAGAAGTTCAGAGTTTTTCTGTTTTAGCAGAAAATGTGACAGAATGAAAAGTTCCAGGAGTGAAAACAGACAGCTCCTGGTCACAATCGCCACGTGAACAACAGCCTGTCAGCAAAACCTCTCAGGAGTGAACAAACATTACTATTTTCTCACAAACTGACAACTTTGACCAGCTCTGCACTAAAATGTTTATATTCAAATTAAAAAATACATGTGAACACGTTCAACTGAGTATTAGATAAGAGTCACCTTTTTTTTACCTCCAAAATAAAAAAAAATGTTATTAAAGCAGTAAAACCATCCATTTAGAGTCCTTAGTTACTTGATTTACAGAACACGAATCAGTCTAATGAGATTTCTCTTTTGCTGAGTTGTCGGTTTAACATCAACCAGATGGACTAATGTAGGAGAAAGACTGGGATTATTAGACCAGACACACTCCTCCACCGGTGCCTCTTCCTTCAGCCTACTTCCAGCTGTGGTGCAGATGTGCATTTCAGAACCTGACTAGTAGTAGAAGATGTATTACTTGGAGTAAAAGCAGTTATAAGCAGCAGCTGGAGTTAAGATTTGGTCTCATTTATTTGGGGGCTATCAATAAGAACCATGATTTTATAAATCTGAGACAGAGACAGAGTAGTGTTAGAAGTGTTTCTAATTCTAGATTACAATACCAGACTATGGTCACCTTAGTCCTCTGCTCTTCAACACAATGGTTTTATTTCAACTACACCACAGTAGAATAGTTCAACTAATTTCTGTGCAAAAATGGTCTGATGTCCATTTTCTGTTAGAATCGGAACCGCTCTAAATAATATCAAAGATATGAGCCACTGGGCTGTCGGTCAATACAACCCTGAGGATTTACCCACCTCTGTACAACTCCTCTCTGACTGGTCATACCATTGTGCCTAAGGTGCATTCACTAAAGCCAGGCAATGACAAAACTGCGTTTTTCAATAATTTCCTAAGGTGAAAAAACATTTGGGGCTTGATGAGAATTGTTCGGGGCTAGAGATGGGAATGCCCAAGCCAGGCGACACTGCTAGATCTACATCATACAATCAATTCAATCCAAGTTTATTTATATAGCGCCAAATCACGACTAGAGTCGTCTCAAGGCACTTCACACAGTAAACATTCAAATACAAGTCAGTTCATTAAGCCAATCAGTAAAAAGTTTCCTATATAAGGAACCCAGCAAATTGCATCAAGTCACTGACTAGTGTCAGTGACTTGATGCAATCCTCACTCCACACTCTGGATAACCTAGCCTTTTAGATGGAGGCAGGGCAAGGGAGAGCCGTCTTTACCGACTGTACACTCCACCTCCCTCTACTCCCCCACTTGTCCAGATCTAGGCTAACATCAGATTTTAACCATAGGCCCTATCAAATAAAAATGTTTTAAGCCTGGTAAAAGTAGACAAGGTGTCTGCCTCACGGACTAAAGCTGGGAGCTGGTTCCACAGGAGTAGGGTTGGGCATCATTTGATTTTGAACGATTCCAATTCCTTGTTTCGATTCCGGTTCCTATCGATTCCTGATTCTGATTCTTTCAAGACATGACATGTTTTACATGAGCCAGCTAAACACAGGTCCTACTTGATGAAATAATCTCAACTTCAACATGAATTTTAATTCTATGAACAACATCACCTTCATTTAGACAAAAACATGTTTTGGAGGAAAAAAAGAAAAAGACTTGCAGCACAACCAGTGTGATTGTTTCTGACCACAACCAAAGTCTGGAAGAAGCCTCTGGGATGAGAGGCTAAATGTCTCCAACATATCCAGGAACGTCCAGCTGTTTTCAGCTAAAACTCTCAGGATGATCATGTCCAGGATGACTGAGAACTACACCTCCATGCTGCAGCAGCATTCAGTCAGAACAGGAAGTGAAACTTAAATGTAGCTGCTGTCAGTAACAATCTAACTGATTTAAACATTAAAACTCTCAACAGAAATAGTTCAGAAAGGAAATTTAAATGTTCACAACTTTGTGTGTGATTTATTATTATTATTATAATTATTTATTGTGGCAGAAGCTGGTGTGGTCCACCACAGAAGCTGCTCTAGCATGATGACTTTAATTATTCTACAGGTTATTGTTCAGCCTTCTGATGCTCACGTGTGCGTTGTTATTTCTGCAGTGAGACAAGCTCACCTCACACCGTCCAGAGTTTGTTCTTTAAAACTTCTATTAAATCCACCGTGTTGACGTATTCAACAAGTTTCTTCTACTCTGCAGGAGTTAAAGTTTACAACACGGAGTAAAAGTTCGGCAGATGCGTTTGTTTATATCTGGGTGGGGGGACTCTGTGCTGCACACAGACAGCTGGTGTGATCAGCTCTGAAAAGTGTTGATCACAATTTGCAGATCACGTTTACTTTTCACTGAGAATGGCTGCGGATTCCTCTTCCGTCGGCCTTCTAGGAATCAAAACTAGGAATCGAAATAAAAAACTATGAATGATTCCGGGAAAAACCAACAGTTGGTCCCAGTTCCAATCGATGCTCAATGCCCAACCCTACACAAGAGAGGAGCCTGATGGCTAAAAGATCTGCCTCCCATCCTATTTTTAGATATTCTGGGAACCACCAGTAAACCTGCAGTCTGAGAGTGAAGTGCTCTGTTAGGAACATATGGAACAATCAGGTCGCTGATGTATGATGGAGCTTGATTATTAAGAGCTTTGTATGTGAGAAGGACCTTAAAATCTATTCTGAATTTAACAGGCAGTCAGTGTAGGGAAGCTGAGACAGGAGAGATCATATCGCTTATCAGACATGAAAACGGGTCAAGGGTGAAAAAGGTGAGAACATGTCCCAGTCTTGTCCTCAGCTCTGAGGACGGAGACAGAGGATATCAGGTGATGGGGGTGTTGGTCTGGGGGTCTCCCATAGAAACTTTTAGTGAGCAGATGTCATTTCCCACATTTCAGTGCTTTTAACAGGTTATTTAATTATATTTAAATGAATGTTTTTAAATTAACAACTTAAAAATTGAGCTTTAAAAACTATATCAATTGTCTATTAAATCATATAAAACAATAACATGAATTAACATGTTTGGCCTGGTTTGTTATTTTTGTTTGTGACATGTGACGTCCATTTTGTCTCTGAGAAGAAACAAGCAAACAAAAAAAAAACATCAACTCAAAAAGTAGACTAAAGTTTCCTCCCAGTTTTCTTAAAGTTGAATTTAACATAAATTCAAGTCATGAAACAGAATAAAGTGCAGCAAGAACTTTTACAGGCTGACACAGCAAAACAACATGATGATTTTTCTTTGACTGTTCTGAGCTCTCATCTCCTCCGTGTCTGACCCAAGTCCGATCCGACCCGTCGGGCTTACTCCGTTCAGGTTCAGCTCGTACAAGCAGGGAAGAGCTGTCTGGAGGTCTATACTGGACAGGAGACCTCCACAATAGATGCGCTCATGCAACTCACGTGTCACCGGTTCCGATGGATTTTTTATTTTTTAAACTGTTGGTGGGGTTTCGGGGGCATCTTAAAAATCCTCTTGAATATTTCCCCTAGCGGATAACATTGAAACTAGTTAAACTGTAAAAGCCGGTCTCGCTGTAATTAATTAATTAATTAATTAATTAATTACCGTTTTATTTAAATTTTTAACAACAGATCACTTCTGTAAGGTAGCTTGAACAATAAAGTAATAAATAACAAATTCTTCACTTTGGGACTTTATTGCAAATATAAAAAGTCTAATATAAAAACAGATAGCACACCTGGCAGGGGTCTATTTTGCCTCGGCCCCCAAAATACTTAGATACGTCCCTGGGCATGGGACGGAGTTTTGAAGATGATCTGAATTGTATCAACTATATAAATACTGCATGCTGATAAATTATTGCTTTACACAGGTACAAACGTGTAGTAGGATCAATCTACCTACATTTTATTTTTTTAAGAACTTTGTTTAGTTTTCTTGGTTTTTATTTTCCTGTCTTCCTGTCCTGTCTGTCTCTGATCTTCCTGCATCTCCCAGTCCTCTAGAAAAACTCCTGCCTGCTTCCTTCTTTTTCACCTCACAAGTAACTTTTTAACTAGCGGATCAAATTGATCTATTGACCGCAAAAAAAGTGGAGTGTGCGCTGCGCTGCCCGGCTGCGCAAGTGACGAGCGCTGCAGCGCGAACGCGTCCACACGTCATGCTCAAATACAGACAGAACTTACCTGAATTTTGGGACATGGAACGTCACCTCGCTGGCAGGGAAGGAGCAGGAGCTTGTGGCAGAGGTTGAGCGGTACCGGCTAGACATAGTCTGACTCACCTCGACACATGGCAGTGGCTCTGGAACCCAAGTCCTTGAGAGGGGGTGGACACTCTCCTTTGCTTGAGTTGCTCCGGGTGAGAGGCGGAGGGCTGGGGTTGGCTTTTTGTTAGCCCCAAGACTCTCTGCCTGTATGTTGGGGTTTACCCCGGGGGACGAGAGGGTAGCTTCCCTGCGCCTTCGGGTCGGGGAACGGGTCCTGACTGTTGTTTGTGCTTATGGGCATATCAGTTCAGAGTACCCACCCTTTTTGGAGTCCCTGGGACGAGTGCTACATAGTGCTCCATCAGGGGACTCCATTGTCCTGCTGGGGGACTTCAATGCTCACATGGGCAATGACAGCTTGACCTGGAGGGGTGTGATTGGGAGGAACGGCCCGCCTGATCTTTTCTCGAGTGGTGTTTTGTTATTGGACTTCTGTGCAAGCCGCCGGTTGGCCATAACGAACACCATGTTCGAACATAAGGATGCCCATCAGTACACTTGGTACCAGGGCAGCCTAGGTCGCAGGTTGATGATAGACTTTGTAGTCGTATCATCTGACCTGCGGCCATATGTTTTGGACACCCGAGTGAAGAGAGGAGCAGAGCTGTCAACTGATCACCACCTGGTGTGGCAGTTGCCGAGGCAAAATCTCGGGCGTGGGAGGAGTTTGGTGAGGCCATGGAGAAAGACTATCGATCGGCTACAAAGAGGTTCTGGCAAACTGCCTGGCGCCTCAGGAGAGGAAGGCAGTAACTCGCTCACACTGTTTACAGTGGGGATGGGGAGCTGCTGACGTCAACTGGGGCTATAGTCGGACGGTGGAAGGAATACTTTGAGGAGCTCCTCAATCCCACCTACGTGCATTCCGAGGAGGAGCCAGAGCCGGGAGACCTGGGGATGGACTGTCCAATCCCGGGGGTAGAAGTTGCTGAGGTAGTCAAACAACTACACAGCGGCGGAGCCCTGGGGGCGGATGAGATTCATCCTGGGTATCTCAAGGCTATGGATGTTGTAGGGCTGTCATGGTTGACACATCTCTGCAACATTGCGTGGTCATCGGGGGCAGTTCCTGTGGAGTGGCAGACCGGGGTGGTGGTCCCCATCTTTAAGAAGGGTGACCTGAGGGTGTGTTCCGACTATAGGGGGATCACACTCCTCAGCCTCCCTGGAAAGGTCTACTCCAAGGTACTGGAGAGGAGGGTCCGATCGATAATTGAATCTCAGATTGAGGAGCAGCAATGTGGTTTTCGTCCTGGCCGTGGAACTGTGGACCAGCTCTATACCCTTCCAAGGGTGATGGAGGGGGCACGGGAGTTTGCCCAACCAATCCACATGTGTTTTGTGGATTTGGAGAAGGCTTATGACCGTGTCCCCAGGGGCACCCTGTGGGGGACGCTCCAGGAGTATGGAGTGGGTGGCGTTCTGTTAAGGGCCATTCAGTCCCTTTACCAGAGGAGCGTGAGTTTGGTCCGCATAGCCGGTAGTAAGTCGGACCTGTTCCCTGTGAGGGTTGGACTCCACCAGGGCTGCCCTTTGTCACCGGTTCTGTTCATTACCTTTATGGACAGAATTCTAGGCGCAGCCGTGGTGTGGAGTGTGTCGAGTTTGGTGGCAGGAGAATCTCGTCTCTGCTTTTGGCAGATGATGTGGTCCTCCTAGCTTCATCCAGCTCTGACCTTCAGCTCTTGCTGGGTAGGTTCACGGCCGAGTGTTAAGCGGCTGGGATGAGGATCAGCACCTCCAAATCTGAGACCATGGTTCTCGACCGGAAAAGGCCAACTCCGGGTCTGGGGAGAGGTCCTACCTCAAGTGGAGGAGTTTAAGTATCTCGGGGTCTTGTTCAGGAGTGAGGGTAGGAGGGATCGGGAGATCGACAGGCGGATTGGTTCAGCGTCTGCAGTGATGCTGATCTCCTGGACGCCTCCCTGGGGAGGTGTTTCGGGCATGTCCTGCCGGCAGGAGGCCCCCGGGTCAACCCAGGACACGTTGGAGAGGTTACATCTCCAATCTGGTCCGGGAACGCCTTGGGGTCCTGCCGGAGGAGCTGGTGGAGGTGGAAGTGGGGGAGGATGGTCTGGAGCTCCCTAGTTGGGATGCTGCCCCCGCAACCCGGACCCGGATAAGCAGAGGAAGACGACGACAACAACAACTTACCAGAGCGAAAATGAATGGACACGAATGACTGTGTGTTAATTATATATTTTTTGGTGACGCCTAGGGATGGGTACCTTTGACATTTGAATCGATCCGGTACTAATTACCGGTACCTACGAATCGATACCGGTACTTAACGGTACCAATTTTCGATACTTTTGAGTGTTTATTTTAATTCTCTTTTATAATTAAATATATCTTTTTCTCAATATATAACAATATTTGATAAATATCACGATAAATAACATACAACTGTTTGTATTTTAACATAGCCCTTGTAGTTTTATAAGGTGATAATTAAACTGAAGCAAAAATCTTTACTGTGAACTAAATTTACTGTGTATCTTCATTCCTTTTGCCATCTTTTTTCATTAGATTTTTCCTACTGGGAAGTTAGAATTTCCGAGGAGAATGCGAACGCACCGTTAGCTGATAACAATAGTAGCAATGGAAGCTAACGTATCAAGCTAACGATATCTTAAACAGTTTATTTAGCTGCTGGAGCAGATTAAAACGATACCTCACACTTAGATCGTCACTGGTTTCGTCTTCACCCGTCACATTTAGTAAAGTGAAGCCAAACTTTAGAGCGCGTTCATGTTGTTCTAGTCGGAAAATCGGAGTTCCGAGGAGAAAGCGAACGCACCATTAGCGAAACGGAAGCTAACATATTAAGCTAATTACATTTACCTACCGGAGCAGATTAAGATGAGGATGTCTCACTTAGATAGTTGTCGCTGGTTTCATCATCCAGTTACCCATCACATTTAGTGAAGTGGACCCAAGCTTTAGCGTGCGTTCTCTCTACCATGCTGCTCTGTTTACAACTGGTTCACAGCAAGCGACGACAAAACGCTCTTGCGCATGCGCAGCTGTCTTGGCAAGTTCTCGTTATGAAGGATGGGTACCGAAACGAGGCACCGTTTGAAATGACGTGAATCGGTGCTCGGTCGGTTCTATGGAATTCGGTCGGTACCTTAAAAAGTACCGAATTCGGTACCCATCCCTAGTGACGCCACTTAGAAACTTAGAAAATGTTACTGTGGCCGTGTGCAGAACGCAGCTGGAGTTCAAGAAAAATTAGCAGTCTGCCTGCCGCTTTCTGCATCTCTACCCAAAAGAATCCCCGCTACTCTGAGTCCTATAATAAAGGTAGAAACTGGATCTCTTTAGTGCTCCTTCTGGGTGTGCAAGGTAAGGGCATCAGGGGAGCCTGACAAACTTTAAGGAGAACCAAGTTGCTCTCCTGTAATTTGAACCCAGTATCCGAGTATGGATCAGGGCTTGGATCGGGAAGTAAAGCCCGAGTCCCGATCAGTCTGAAACCACGTGATCGGATTGGGACATCCCTACTAGAGACCACTGCATAGAATTAATGAAATGAGTGAACCACACCTTTAAGATAAACTAATACTTATATTAAAGAAAATTTTCATTTTACTTTTAACTTTTGGACAACCATGGATTAAGCTGATCGATACTGGGCGATTCCAGTCACCAGACAGTATTGATCATCTCTAGACAAGCAAACACTGATGCTGCAGAGTCCCACCTCTTTGTTCAGAGTGATTTATCAGCAAATGTATGAGTAGAAATAGCCTGTATGGTTATTTTTGGTTCCCCATACACAATAAAGACAAAGGTATGACATGTGAAATGAACTTCTGAATAACAACCTAGCTCCCGTCCCACACTGTCCCATTGTTTACCCTCTCCCCCTGCACAGATGTTGTGGACTTGAGGTCTGAGCTGCTGTGAGGTCAGATTGCTTGACAGAAGCGTCAGCTCAGACTTTAAACTAGTGCTTTATGTCTTTCTGCAGCAGCGGCGGCCACACTGATTCGCTGCACAAACAAGTCTTTGTCTTCCACAGACTCACATGGTAGCACAGTAACACTGATCCCAAGTTACTGCAGTTTTTCCATGCGCCCCAACTACATCAGAGGCAAAAATCACATTAGAAGAGGGGGGGGGAACTAAAGCCAGAGGAAATGAGTAAGAGAGCCAAGAAAAACCAGACTTCTTTGCTTTTGTTCCCAAACGTTTAACAAAGAAGAAGCCTCAAGTTTTCATGTCCTAATCTCCAAGTGGATAAACTCAGATGATGGGTAAAATAACACGACAGGACTACAATTTGCATGTGTCCAGAATTATGAGTTGAAATAATAAACAGGATGCCAGCAGAAGCATCCACACACTCCGGAAGACCTTCACATGGCTTTGACAGGAAGCGTTTCCTGGTACGTTGGAGAAACTCCTTTCTACTCAGAAACGGCCATTTTCCAGTAATCCCACCACCAACAGCTCCACATTCATGACAGCACTTTAGTCCCACCACTGCAGACAACAAACTGCTCCATTTGGACGAGAATTCGTACAGCTCACGTATAAAATTAAGCCTGCTGCTAAGTTCATTTGATTCAGATGTTTTAGATTAACTTAATGGTTTAATTTGATTTAAATGGCATGTAAATATCCCAATATATCAAGTGGTCTAAAAGCGACACCTCCCTTCTTTCAAATTACACCACAGCTAGAGAACTGTACCAAGAATGCGAGGAATGCAAGCATCAGGATAAAAAGGTCCTTGAGATAGAAAGGATAGTGTTAAGTTTGTGGACACGTGGTTTCAGGAAAGATAAAGATGGGAAACTTAAAAAAAAACTAGTCAAAATCAGACTAGGAGCAATAAACTCATTTTATTGCCATCGCTTAAGTAAGCAAAGTGACTGATACTAGAGGATTAAAATATTTACATGTGCAAGTGCACATCAGTTTGGGTTTTGTGAGCTCTGTGGGAATAAATACGGTTATTGACTTAAAGGAAAAAAAAATCTTTTGTTATGTTTTCTGTTCTTTGCCTGAAAGCCAAGAACCCAGGGGTCCGCTGGGGGCTGCCAGCAGGTCACTCAGATTTTTAGAGGTCTTTTTATTCCTCTATCTAATGGAGATGTTTTCCCAAATACAGGCTTCAGAAGTCTGAGACCAATACTAGATGAAGCTTGACACGGGACCACAACTGAATCTGAATTCAGGACTTTTAAAGCAATTGTGAAGCTAAAGTGTGAAGTTCAAGTTGGCAGTGATTCTAAAGGAGGCACAAATTTAGAATAAGTTCCAATTTGTGATACAAACTAGTTCAATATTTTATTATTTCAGAATTACAATATGACAAAATGAGAAAATTATTTATAACCCTATGATAAAAACAGGTGATCGAGATTTTTGTAGATTTGAGTTTGTTTTGTTTTTTTTTTTACAAAAAAAAAAGGTTTAAAATGTGTTAAAATCTTTTTTTTTTTGTCTGTCTTTGTTAAACTAATTGAGGTCACAGCAAAATCTCCATTCCAAAACTGGCTGCAATTATCTCTTCCCACTCCTTTATTCAACTAAGCACCAGTTCCTGCTATAAAGAAAAGATCTATGTTCATTTTAATAAGCAAAACTTTCAACCTTAAAAGAAAGTATAAAAGCATTTTGTTGATTTTTCTTTTAATAACGGAGCCTCATCTAAACTCCGTATTGGCAGATCAGAGCTGTACAAAAATCACATTCTGGTATCGGCCTTGAAAACACCATCAGTGTATCTGTCCTTGCCGTTTGTAAGAGAGAAGATTCCATCTTCTAAAAGATGGCCAGAGATCCCAACTTTCCAAAAAAATAAAAATAATTTTTACTGGATACTCTTTCCTGAAATTCTTATTTTGAAGAACTGCCTTTGAGGAGACATGAAGGAATTTATCCGAATAGCGATGGAACTGGTTCAGAAGACCCTCTCGACTCTTTACCTACAGTCAAATTAAATAGCGAAAAGTACAGTTTTGACTTATTTCAGCCCAAATACTGCACGCGCCACGGTAAAAGCTAATATTAAAAGTGCCTACCAAGTTAACGAGCTACGCTCTTTGTTCACGTGCTAGCTTACAGACAAACAAACCACCGAAAAGCTACAGTAAGTTCACGTTTAAGACAAACAAAGCAGTTTTAGCGTATGTGTCCATTAGTAGCCTCTCCGAAGCCTCGAAGAAACAGTCATTCAGACAAAAACCTGACAGAAACGTTGGTCAACTCACCGTTTTTGGTGGAAAAATGTTTAACAAAGCGTCCGGTAGACTCGGGAAGGCTCCCCCCAAAAACTTTGTGGACTTTTCACCGGAGCGGCATGCTTGGCTTTCACCTTCCCATTGAGTTTGTCCATCAATTGAAGTTTTTCGTTCAAGCCATTCAGGACGGAGTCAAGCTAACGGTTAGATAACTAATATAGGAAGTTGTACCTTCAGAATAAAAGCACTTCCGTCAAATCTGAAAATTTGAATATTTCTGGCAAAAAAAAATTCACGATGAATCAAACAAATTGGATTACCTCCAGAGGTGTGACCAAGTCACTACTTTGCAAGTCACAAGTAAGTCACAAGTCTTCCCAGTCAAGTCTTGAGTCAAGTCCAAGTCAAAGACAACCAAGTCCAAGTTGAGTCCAAAGTCAATGATCTGGAAGTCCAAGTCAAGTCCAAGTCCTAAACTTTTAATTTTCAAGTCATAATCAAGTCATCTGTCCAACTTCAATTTAATGACAATGATAATAAATAAATTCCAGAAATAAAGCTTCATTTATTTGCTCAAACAAGCAGAAAGTGCAACTGATATTAGATTATAAACAAAGTGCTGCTGCATTTAACAGTAAATCAAACCCAGAACGAAGAATGATTTATGATTTTTGTCCATGCCGTGACACTTTTGTGCTAAAATATCAACTATGCTCAAGTCATCATCAAGTCAACAGAAGTCGATTCAAATCACAAGTCATTGGCGTTCAAGTCTGAGTCAAGTCGTAAGTCTTTATAGATTGTATCAAGTCAAGTCAGAAGTCATTAAAATAATGACTCGAGTCTGACTCGAGTCACACCTCTGATTACCTCAATGTAACAAAGACATAAATTAAATTAATGAGGTCAAATTAATGTTGTACAATTTCCTACCTGAATAATAACCTCACAAGCCTAAAATTATTGCCAGCAGTGTTTTTCATTATTTATTTATTTTCTTTAGTAGTAAACATCGTAGCAGAATTTTCTCTAACATTCAAATCAAAAGGATTTAGAGAAAAATTCTTATAACATTTTTTACTAAAATAAAGACAAAATGTAAATAAAGGGCTCTTGTGTGAAAGAATTTAACATATTATAGTGATCATTCCATAATTAAAATATCTGAAATGCATTAAATAAGTTAAGACCTTTTGGAATATGTTATTTAGGCCTATTCATTATTAAATACTAAAACAAACCCAAAAAGTTACTCAGTACATTTCTGATTTAAATTGCAGACTTGAAAATAACTCAAATCCTTTAAGTATTTAAACATATAAATAAATGTTAGATTTTCTTTATGCTTTCAGCTTCCTTTTTTATTTTTTTATTTTACCTACTTACTTTTGCTGAGGGAAATATGGCTAAATAAATAGTAAACATGCTGAACATGAAGTAAACATTAAAGAGATACTATAGTTGTGCTTGCTTTTGTCACTCACTGTGCTTATACTGAAAATAAAACCTATCTCCTCGCTGTGAGTTTGTCTTTTCAGCACCTTAATTTAACTGCTGAAATGTCTCCCCCGCCTTCATTAGTTTCTAGAGGGGCGGTCCATCACTAAATGAAACAAATCAGCTGTGTTCACAATCTAAAACATGCAGAAAACGTGCTGGAAGCAGACTCCAGCTCCACCATGCCAGCTCTACTCCACTCCACAGCTCCCTCCACCAGTGGCAACTCTGAAGTTGCAAGTCCGGTATTCTGGTCACAGGAAGCACTAGGGTCTGAGTGGCTTTTCATTAACCCCGTAAGGGTCATTTTAGCATTGGCTCAGGAAAATTAATTAAAAATATGAAAATGTTGCATAGTATCCTATCCATCCATTCATCCATCTATTTTCGGCCGCTTATCCGGGGTCGGGTCACGGGGGCAGTAACCTAAGCAGGGAGGCCCAGACTTTCCTCTCCCCAGCCACTTGGGCCAGCTCCTGCGGGGAAAGGGGTCCCTTGGCTAGCTGAGAGACATTGTCCCTCCAGCATGTCCTAGGTCCTCCTTTAGGTCCTCTCCTGGTTGAACGGGCCCGGAAAACCTCATCAGGTAGGCGTGCAGGAGGCATCTCAACTGACTCTTCTCGTTGCGGAGCAGCAGCAGTTCTGGTCTAAGCCCCTCCCGGATGACCGAGCTTCTCACCCTATCCCTAAAGGAGAGCCCAGCCTGTGGAGAAAACTAATTTCCACTGCTTGTACCTGTGATCCTGTTCTTCCGGTCACTAACCAAAGCTCGTGACAAAAAGGGTTTTTATCATTCATCACATTATTTTTAACAGTACTGTTACCTGTTCTCTTATTCTATTGTTTTTTTGTAGGAATTTTTATCCTTGATTATTTATGCTATGTTCTTATGTATTTTACCTGATTTTCATGCTTTCATTGTGTTTTGTTGATTTGTTCAAGCATTTGGCTCGTTTATGTACAGCACTTTGGTTAGCTGCCATGCTGTTTTGAAATGGTGCTTTATAAGTAAATTGGTATGGTATGGTGACCATAGGTGAGGGTAGGAACGTAGATTGACCGGTAAATCGAGAGCTTCGCCTTCCAGCTCAGCTCTCTCTTCACCACAACAGACTGGTACAACATCTGCATCACTTCTCTCTGGAATCCCCGAATAGACTTTTCCAGGGAGGCTCAGAAGCGTGATCCCCCTGTAGTTTGAACACACCCTGCGGTCTCCCTTTTTAAACAGGGGGACCACCACCCTGTTCTGCCAGTCCAGTAGAGATGATTTCCAAATTCGGAACTTTTTAAGGCACCGACCAAATTCCACTGAGTACCGATTCATGTCATATGAAACGGTGCCTTGTTTCGGTACTTGTGCCATGCTGTGGGCGAGCTATAAACAAAGCGAGGAAGTGTTCTGAAGTTTGGGCCCACTTCACTAAATGCGATGGTCTATTGGGTGATGATGAAACCAGCGATAAATATCTGAGTATGAGGCATCTTAATCTGCTCCAGCAGCTAAATAAACTGTTTAAGTTAATGTTAGCTTGATAGTTTTTTCTCGACCAGAAAAGGGTGGCTTGCCAACTCCGGGTCGGGGGAGAGGTCCTACCTCAAGTGGAGGAGTTTAAGTATCTCGGGGTCTTGTTCACGAGTGAGGGTAGCATGGATCGGGAGATCGATGGGCGGATTGGTTCGGCGTCTGCAGTGATGCCGGACGCTGAGCCGATCTGTCGCGGTGAAGAGGGAGCTGAGCCAGAAAGCCAGGCTCTCGATTTACCGGTCGATCTACGTCCCAATCCTCACCTATGGTCATGAGCTTTGGGTAATGACCGAAAGAACGAGATCGCGGACACAAGTGGCCGAAATGAGTTTCCTCCGTAGGGTGGCCGGGCTCAGCCTTAGAGATAGGGTGAGGAGCTCGGACATTCGGGAGGGACTCGGAGTAGAACCGCTGCTCCTCCGGATCGAAAGGAGCCAGTTGAGGTGGTTTGGGCATCTGGTCAGGATGCCTCCTGGATGCCTCCCCGGGGAGGTGTTTCGGGCATGTCCTGCCAGCAGGAGGCCCCCGGGTCGACCCAGGACACGTTGGAGAGGTTACATCTCCAATCTGGTCCGGGAATGCCTTGGGGTCCTGCCAGAGGAGCTGGTGGAGGTGGCCGGAGGGAGGATGGTCTGGAGCTCCCTAGTTGGGATGCTGCCCCCACGACCCGGACCCGGATAAGCGGAGGAAGACGACGACGACGTTAGCTTTATAGTTTAGTTTTTGTTTTACATAGCTAATGGTGCGTTCACTTTCACCTTGGAAATTCCAACTTCCGAGTAGGAAAAATAAACAGTTTGAAAATGAATGTTAAAAGGAATGAAGATACACAGTAAATTTAGTTCACAGCAAAGATGTTTGCTTCAGTGTAGTTTGTAGTTTATAAAACTACAAGGACCCACCATCACACAGTTTGTCCAGATGAAAAAGGACAAGAAAAGGAGTACATGGAGCTGGGTTTAGTTTGTGGAACACCACAATACTATAATACAAACTGTTGTACGGTATCGACGTTTGCTTTAGTTTCATTTGTTGTTTATAATACATGGTCTCCTCATCAGAGTTATTCCAGAGGGCATAGAAGAGGATTAGGAGTTCATGGATCTGGGTTTGTTTTTGCATCATTTATAAACAGTTGTTGTTAAAGGTTTTCATAATGAAGAATTTTATACAACACTACGATGAAAAAATACAAACAGTTGTATCATGATATTTATCTAATATAGTTATATATCGGAAAAATAATATATATGTAATTTAAAAAGTGATTAAAAAATTATTAAACACTCAAAAGTATCAAAAATTGGTACCGTTAAGTACCAGTATCGATTCGTAGGTACCGGGAATTGGCACAGTATCGATTCAAATGTCAAAGGTACCCATCCCTACAGTCCAGTGCTACTGCATAGTATCCCTTTAAGATCAAATGTAATTTATCTTTGCAAGATAATGTGCAGCTGTTGAAATGTATAATATCAGCGAGAACAAATGAAGGAGCAGTGTTTGGGTGGAGGAGAAACAGAAGCATATTTAGTCTAAATCAAATTAGACTGAGTGCAAATTAAAAGCCCAGCGATTACCTCCAAAAGCCATGTTCATTTTGAAGCCATTTCAGAACAATCACTGTGATTTGTTGCATAACTCACAGTAACATCACTGATAAATACCTTCAGACAGGTCCACCAGCAGGGGGCGGTAGAGATATTTGATCATGGGCAGTAAGAGACCCTTAGCAGTTATAAAACACTGGATGTGTACTCTAGACATGATGTAACAGGCTGGAGTGCAGAAAAAACTGATGTGAATGTGTTCTCTTGACTGAAGTCAGGAGAAAACACCAACAGGGTGGTGTTTGATTTAATGACAGTAAACTGCGCTCTCTCACTGGCAGAGAGACAAGGTGGTGATGGTGCAGCAGCCGGCGGTGCAGCACAAAAGCTGTGTGCTAAGATGAAACATGGTTCGGTTTAAAAGAACATGGAGAAGACACTGTGTGCCCTTGGTGTTTCTACATAAACGTCTGGCATCCTACACATGTTCTGTAGCTATTTATACTCACAGGAAAGTAAATCTTTGTTTTTCTTGGCTGCATTTAAATATCAGAGGTCGAACAAAAGAAGTTAACTTACAGAAAGTAGAGAAACTTTAGCAATTTGTTACTCATGTTGTTGTTTTGAGCTTATGCAACTCATTTTCATTCAAAGGTTGCTATTTTTTGTCTTATTCTCCATCCATCCATCCATCCATCCATTTCCATCTGCTTTTCCGGAGTTTGGTCACGGGGGCAGTAGCCTAAATCAAGAGGCCCAGTCTTCCCTCTTCCCAGCCACTTGGGCCAGCTACTCTGGGGGAATCCCAAGGCGTTCCCTGGCCAGGTGAGAGACATAGTCCCTCCACCGTGTCCTGGGTCTACCTTTAGATCTCCTCCCAGAAAACCTCACCAGGGAGGCGTCCAGGAGGCATCCCCCTGACCAGATGCCCGAGCCACCTCAACTGGCTCCTCTCGATGTGGAGGAGCAGCGGGTCTACCCCGAGCCCCTCCCGAATGACCGAGCTTCTCACCCTATCTCTAAGGGAGAGCCCAGCCACTCTTCGGAGAAAACTCGTTTCGTCCGCTTATATTCGCGATCTCGTTCTTTCGGTCACTACCCAAAGCTCATAATAATAATAATAATACATTTTATTTAAAAGCGCCTTTCAGAACACCCAAGGTCACTTGACAGAAAACACTTAATAAAATACAATAAAACAATAATAAAACCCAAACAAGAAAAAAAACAGAGAGAAACAGTTCAATAAAATCAGAGGTTGTAGGCAGATTTAAACATATGTGTTTTGAGCTTTGTTTTGAAAAGGGTAAAACTGTTGATGTTCCTGATGTCTGGGGGAAGTGAGTTCCAGAGACGAGGAGCAGAGTAGCTGAAAGCTCTGCTCCCCATGGTAGCGAGACGGGCAGAAGGAACCGCAAGATGGATGGAAGAAGAAGATCTGAGTGAATGGGATGGGGTGTGAATACTTATAAGGTCTGAGATATATGGAGGAGAGAGGTTGTGGATTGCTTTGAAGGTATGGAGGAGAATTTTGAAGATGGACCTGAATTTAACTGGGAGCCAGTAAAGCTGCTGGAGAACCGGGGTGATGTGGTGAAAGGAATGGGTTCTGGTGATAATACGGGCTGCTGAATTCTGGACCAGTTGCAGTTTATGAAGGAGTTTGTTGGGAAGACCATAAAGAAGTGAATTGCAATAGTCGATACGGGAGGTGACGAGGCTGTGGACGAGAATGGCGGCAGTGTGAGGGGTCAGTGAGGGACGGAGACGGTTTATGGAACGTAGATGGAAGTATGCTGACCGAATTATGTTATTAATGTGAGCCTGAAAAGAAAGTGAGCTGTCGAGAATGACACCCAGACTCTTGACATGAGGTGAGGGGGAGACTGTGGCGCTGTCAATAGTTAAAGAAAAGCTGTCAGATGTTGAGAGGGTGGAGTTAGTGCCAACAAGAAGAAGTTCAGTTTTATTGCCGTTGAGTTTGAGGAAATTAGAGGTGAACCATGATTTGATTTCAGAGAGGCAGAGTGTAAGGGAGGATGGTGGGAGAGTTGAGTTGGGCTTACTGGAAATGTAGAGCTGGGTGTCATCTGCAAAGCAGTGAAACTGGATATTGAATTTGCGGAAGATTTTGCCGATAGGGAGGAGATATACTATGAAGAGGAGGGGCCCCAGGACAGAGCCCTGGGGCACACCTGACTTGACTGGGGAGGGTTCTGAGGTAAAGGATTTTAACTGGATGAACTGAGTGCAGCCAGTAAGGTAAGATTGAAACCAGCGGAGGGGTGTGTGAGTGATGCCTAAGGAAGAGAGTCTATTAAGGAGGATGGGATGAGAAATGGTGTCAAAGGCTGCACTCAGATCGAGGAGAATGAGAATAGAGATTAAACCAGAATCAGCAGCAATGAGTAGGTCATTAGTGATCTTGATGAGGGGCGGAGACGGTTTATGGAACGTAGATGGAAGTATGCTGACCGAATTATGTTATTAATGTGAGCTTGAAAAGAAAGTGAGCTGTCGAGAATGACACCCAGACTCTTGACATGAGGGGAGGGGGAGACCATTACCATAGGTGAGAGTAGGAACGTAGATCGACCGGTAAATTGAGAGCTTCGCCTTCTGACTCAGCTCTCTCTTCACCACGACAGACCGGTACAACGCCCACATCACTGCAGATGCAGCACCAATCCGCCTATCAATCTCACGCTCCAGTTTTCCCTCACTCGTGAACAAGACCCCAAGATACTTAAACTCCTCCACTTGGGGCACGACCTCATCCCTGACCCGGAGAAGGCATTCTACCCTTTTCCAAATCAAGATCATGGTCTCAGATTTAGAGGAGCTGATTCTCATCCCAGCTGCTTCACACTTGGCTGCGAACCGCTCCAGCGAAAGCTGAAGATTACGTTCTGATGAAGCCAACAGGACCACATCATCTGCGAAAAGCAGAGACCTGATCCTCAGACCACCAAAACAAATGCCCTCCACACCTTGGCTGCACCTAGAAATCCTCTCCATAAAGGTTATGAACAGAATCAGTGACAAATTGCAGCCTTGGCGGAGTCCAACTCTAACTGGGAACGAGCCCGACTTACTGCCGGCAATGCAGACCAAGCTCTGACACCAGTCATGCAGGGACCTAACAGCCCGTATCAGAGGGCCTGGTACCCCATACTCCCAGAGTACCCCCCACAGGGCCCCCCGAGGGACGCGGTCAAACGTCTTCTCCAAATCCACAAAACACATGTAGACTGGTTGGGCAAATTCCCATGCACCCTCCAGGATCCCCCTAAGGGTATAGAGCTGGTCCAGTGTTCCACCGCCAGGACGAAAACCACATTGCTCCACCTGAATCTGAGGTTCAACAATCTGACGGACCCTCCTCTCCAGAACCCTGAATAGACCTTACCAGGAAGGCTCAGGAGTGTGATCCCCCTTTAGTTGGAACACACCCTGCGGTCCCCCTTTTTAAATTTTGTCTTATTCTTCTTTTGAATGTTCATCTTTAAGTCCTTTTATCCAAAACCATATAAAATCTGAACAGGCTGTCTTTAGAAAATATTAAAAACAATAAATGAATTTGTTTTTTTCTAATTCATTGTTTTTATATGAATTTGCAGAAAAAAATCAATACTTTAAAAAGTATATTTTGCTGCAACTCTTATGGACTTTTCTAAAACTAAAATTTTCCATTAAAAAAGGTTTATTTCAAACATTAATTTGACGTGTGTAAAAACATTTGAACAGTGTTTTCCTCTAAGCCTAGCCTGGCAAGTCATCCTACATGTGTGAATATGTAGGATAGCCATGGTCCAGCCGTCGCCTTCTTAGCTCTGCTCAGTCACGAGCCCAATCCCACCCGTCTTCAACAAAGTGCACTTGGATAAAGTGTGCAGTAAGGCTTCGAGTGCATAGAACACAACTGTGCAAATAATGGCCAAATTGAGACAAGGAGCATTGCGTCATCAATCGCATCGCATGCCGGAGCCTGTATTAACAATTTTCAAACAAACAACCAAACAGTTATTTGAAAAAAATTAAATTCATTGCTGCTTTGTCTAAAACATTCAGAGCATCAACTAATCGTCCTAAAACGAACTAATTTCATTAGAAAGCATGTCTTTTCAGTTAAGGAACTTGATAGCCTAGTGAACTAGACCAAATTCTTGCTTTGCAAAGTTTGGTCTAGGAACGCTCCACTGGAACCTCTGCAGCCCCTAACAGCATTCTGGCTAGCCAATCACAGCTCTCTAGAGGGGTTTCAAACACATAAAGAGCTGTGATTGGTCCATAATGGTGGGCCAATCATAGTGCTCTATCTGCTTAGTGAACAAATCACAGAGCTTTATCCGCTTTGTGGGCCAATCAGGGCACTCTATATGCCTGGTGGGTGGGATGATGCAACAGAGTGAAACAAGATGGCGACAGCTCGTTTGAAACGGCTTTTACATCCATGTTGGACTATTAGAACTTGGGCTTCATCAGAATCAGGAGCAGATAGATGTATTTAAGTGCTTTTTTTTAGAAAAAATGATGTGTTTTCTCCTTCTTCAACTGCGGACCGCCTCATTTACCGATAGCTGTTGCGGTGAGTTTGTCACATTCATTGTCCAGTAGCATGCGGAGATCCTTTGAAAGACAACGGTAGAACCCGCCCCACAACCGAGAGCTGTCAATGGAGCGTTGCCAGACTAAATAATACATTTAGTCTTGCTTGCCAGGCTAGGAACTTGAGCCTTTTCTCCCGCAGCGATGGATTGTGGGTAACACCCTACGTCCAAGGCTGCATCGATGCAGACTTGGGTGAAGTGTGGATCAAAAGGGGCGTGATCAACTTCCGCACTTGAGAATCGGGACACCCTACGCACTCGCACCCCTGGTCGGGATCGCCCAATTGAAGGGTGCAAGGGTAGAAGTGCGAGTGTTGGGATTGAGCCACAGTTACACCCCACCTGGCTGATAGGGCGCCGTGATTGGACCGGTACCAGACTGCCTTTTGTTCTGATGAGATTCTGGGCTACTTTAAATCCGCTTGTCTGTTGCAGGAATGAGACAATCTCCACTTGTCCACTTGTCTTGGCTCTTTAGACGTCACGTTTCGCTCAAACTAAAAGTTTTACATCATCGCAGTGCTTTAGAAACGATAACTTCATTTATAATTTATTTTGTCTCGAAGAATGGCCAGCTGTCGCCGCTCCGTGAGAAAGCTACTGGCGTTGTCTTGCAGAGTCTTTGGAGACGTCCTACAGCAATCTCAGTCAGCTCAGTCTTTTTAGTAGCCATGACAACAACACCGGCTGGAAGAACTCGCACAAGCCTGACCATTTCTGTCTTTATTATGCAGTCAAGGGCACAGAAGTGGATCAAAGTTTGAAAAATAAAAAAAAATACAGATTAAACGGCTGAATTCATGTCAGGTCCTGCTGGACGGTTGTGCTCCTGGTCGAGGTCCAAAGTCCCTTTTGGGTCCCGCTGATAGGAAGCAGGTCTTTTTCCTTTTTTGAATATCTGGCAGTGCAAATAAAAATGATAACTCTGAGTTACCTGCTGCTCCTGAAAGCAGCGCAGAGTCCTCTTCATGTTGAGCTTTTTATGAGAGAGCTTTCATCATCGTGGGTGGGTTTCCTCTGCTGTTGAACTACTATCTGCAAAAAAAATATCAGTTAGCGAAACACTCAAGATCGAGCTAAACGAGTTTTACGTTTAAAGCCAGATGAACGGTAACCCGAGACCGAGTTATTGGAGGACAGCTAATAACTACCGGAGCTCAGAGGGATGGATCAGGACCATAAATCCACGTCTCAGTCCCTCCATCAGCCGTTTTATTCCTCCTGTTTTATGGCATCAACCGCCTTTTGCTTCTCTGATGTATTTTCAAGTCATCTCTCCAGATTTCTCTTTTTTTCCCGAAGGACTAAAAGACAAACAAGTCATCAAAAGTGGGAGGAATGTTTTCCACACTATCTCGAGCCATAAAACATTCTGATAAGCCTGCAGAAGTTTTTCATTAAAGCAGCATTTTTAATTAAATTATGATGCTGCATGCAGATCGTCATGGAGTTGAAGAAACTACAGACAGGAAGTGAGACGCGTTTCAACTCTAGGTGCATCTGGTTTATTCCAAAATAAAACTTTATCATTATTAATTATATCGGCTCAGATAGTACGAGAAGACGAGTGGCTTTTGTTTACCAGCTCCTCTTTACACACTAAACTATTATCGAGTGAACTAGCGAGTGGGTTTCCAGAGACGTTCTGCACACAATCCGCAGTCGGTGTAAATAGCAGCCCATCCGGAAGCTGCGTGGATTTAATTCCACATTCGTTGTGTGCTCGGTGTAAATGAGGGTTCCCCCATGCATATGGGCATTGTCTCTGGGTACTCCGAAATTCCTCTCACAGATGCATGTTGGGTAAAGCTGGAAGTCACTTTGGATGAAAGCACCTGCAGAATGAATAAACCTCACATGTCGCTGCCTACGGA